>NW_019385065.1:359216-417947 GCF_000671375.1 Centruroides sculpturatus | reverse complement strand
AATTAGATTTAAAAAATAAGGTCTACGTTAAATCAGCTTAACATTAACGCCAATTTATTCAATATACGATAGACGTATAATAAGAAATATCACACAATATGGTGTTTGTTCTTTACTAATATTACAGAGCTGGTAACTTTTTACTTATATAATTTATTTTTCGCAGCCTATATTACGTAAATTATTCATAGATTTGTTTAATAGCCTAACTGAATGACAGGCAAATGATATATTCTAAATGCTATCACGCGATATTTTTTATCTCTACGACTTAACAATAATTAAACAAACTTATATTTGGTATTAATATTAAGTGATAGTGGAATAGCAATTAGCTTGGCAAATAGTAGAAGAAATTACATAGAAATTTATTTAAATATTGTTGCTTTATATAAGCTATATTTTTAACTTATTATAACTTATATCTGTGTATTAGAATACAGCATAAGTTAAGTTACGTAGACTAATAACCGCTTTATAAACTACACAAAATATGGCTTCTGAAATAACTGTCTTCTGTTAAATTCTAATAGAATATTTTGAGAAATCAAATACAAAAATTTAACATTGTAATACGGGTTTAATATTTTAAATTAAACTGTAGGATTCACTAATTTATTAGAAAAAAGATTTTCGAGAAAGTACATGCTATATTGAATTAAGTTATAGTAGTATAAGGTCTGATTTATTTTGAATATTTTTAAAATAACCATTCGTTAAAACTCATTATAAATATCCTCAAAAAGGTTAAAACTTATGCAGGAATCGATTACATAAAATTCAAATATTTCTCTATTAATACACGAATGAAACTTAAATTCTAAAAATATTGTATAAACTAAAATAATCCCCACAGAGTATAAGCTTAATTATGAGCTGTAAATCTATTAAAGAAATTCATTAAATAATTGATTAAATCCTAAAATTTTAAATGAGTCTACATAGAAATTTCCAGTGAATATTAACATCATTGAATAGATATGTTAAATAACGAATTTTATTTTAAGTTTTGTCAGTTTAGAATTATTCTATTCAAATAGCTTAAACTTGTGAATAAATCGAATGAGAAGTAATGATTTTGATACCGAGAAATCTGAATACAGCGACAATAAAATGATTCCAATGTTGAGATATGGTCAATGACATAATCTGTAATTATAATCACAATTGATACCTATACTTTGCCTATTAGGAAGGGATGTAGGTGAATATAAAATATCTTTTGTTTTATTGTGTAATATAAAACAAGAGATATTATATATTATCTGAAAAAGATGGAGATATTATATACTGTCTGAAAAAAAAAAAAATGGAACAGCAAATTGTAACGCGGTTTAAAAGTTTCCTAACATTTCCGATCTAACTGTCTATCTCTATAGAAAGTTTGATTTATTCTTATAACATAGATACAAACAAGATTAATTAGATTTAGCGAAATATTTTAAAATTAAATTTACGTTTGAATATTATTTATTTGGCTAAAATGGTTACTAGACAAGATCTAATTTAATTGAGAATTAAGTATTGATAAATAAATTACTTAAGTTCATATAATATTCTTTAAAAATACTGTTACAATATAAATACAATAAAAGTTTTGCTTTACGCAAAATTGAAAACAAAAGTATAACTTCTAATGGATTTAAATTAAATTGATTTTAAAAAAATTAAACAATTTCAAAATAACAACGCGATTATTATGTTAATATATAACTACTTCGGTCTAATAAATAATGTTCAAACATAAATTTCATTAAAAAAATTTATGCTATAATATTAAATATGAGATAAGCACATTTACAATTTGCATTTAATCTAAATTATAAATTTTATAAAATGTGTCATGAGGTGATTCCTGGTAAAATTGCAGTTCAGTCCAAAGTTACAACTATTTTAGAAATCGGTTCCTATTATTTAGAGAGGAAAAATTATAATCGATAGAATTGTTTTAAAAACATCATAAATTAAATTAAAAATTAAAGTAGAATAAACAATCTACAGATTTCACAAGATAAAGGCAATTCCGACTGAAACAAGTTAATTAATTGCAATATAAAATTTCAGATTAATTAACGTAAGTTCACATTTCATTCCTCGTCGTGTGGATTTGAATTTCATTTCTTAATGTCTAACTTGAAAACATGGAAAATTAAATTTCAAACTAGAAAAATAGCAAGTTTTCCATTGATCTGTGATATTTCTACCGGGAAAAATGAATTACAAACATCAAAAGGCCTAGACAGAATTTCATAAACATAATTACGCTTTAATTATAAAAATTTTTCTTCTTTTGCAAATTAAAAATAGGGAAATAACTAATTTATATTTAAAATAGTATAGATTATAAACATTAATTACGATTAATATATAAATAATTTCTATTAAAAAGAACTACTATTAAGTGGATATTTTTGAAAGACTAGATGCGCTTCATCTCTAAACAAAATTTAAAAGAATTGTTTATATTAATAATTACTTTAATATATCATAATTTGGAATAAACTCTAATAAATTCAAAGTTATTATTTAGAAAAAAATTAAACTAAGAAACTTCAACTCACGCTATAATCTTATGATAATTTATGGGTAGTCCCTGAGTTATAATTGTGTTTTGTAACTAGATTTGGTAGTAAGTTGAACATAAGGCAAAGATTTTTCGAATCGAAACAGAAATTTGTCAAAATATCAAGCATATTTTTTTTTAAAGCAAAGTTTATAACTTTATAATGAAAAAATAAAAATAATGGTAATACAGTAAAGAGGCATGGTTTATTAGGCCAGCGAATAAAATATACCTATACTGTAAAATATCGCTCTTGTTATCAGAAACGGACTTATTTTTACGTTTATTGGTCATATTAATTGAAATATTAACGCAAAAATTATGTTTTAGTTAATTAAATAAGATATTTAATAAAACAAAGATTCATGGAAACACTCAGGAAGATGACCATCTTCAAAGCCACTAAATATCACATGGAAGAGTATTGCAACCTTCGTGTGGAGTTATCAATTTTTATTTATTTAATTCAATTTATTCTTATTATAAAATTGAAATTGGGATGATAATCCTAATTTCAATTTTAGACAGAAGTAGAAATTCGGTAGAAGTTTACTTTCGTTTTCTCTCTTTGAGAGCTAATGACAGAAGCCTCATTTGTAGGTAAATACGAGAAAAATTACGTATTACGAAAACTGTAAATTAACATAGTGAAAGCATAATTTACAAATTTTCAGTTAGATCTATGAATGAAACAAACTTATTACCTTTAAAATTTTAATATGAGCATGAACGATATTTGATTTTCTTAATTTATTTTTTAAAATAAATATAGTTTAGACTTCATATCCTATATTTTTATATTGGTAAAAATATGCTGTCTACAAATCTTATCTAAGCTAATAGGTCTAAATGCCACCCATTTTATTCAAGAGATATGAGATAGAATAACTTTTATACCTTCTACTTAGTCTTTTAATTCATAGCTTAAATTAGAGGTTTCCAAACTCCCTTTGAACCGCTTTAAAAATATTTGCGGTCTCATATACATATATTTATGTCTAATATGCAGTATGTACGAGCATAAACTGCTGCACTTAGCTTATTCAACACTTATTTAATGCAATTCGTTAAAATTTTTCTTTTAGGCTGCAAGCTGCTTTCCATTATTTAAGCGCATAAAAGATTCATACGTACTCAACTTAAAAGTAAGCATGAATTAATGGTGGAGATTGAATGAGCTCTTTGAGGAAGAGACCTGTGTAAGTATTGAAAATAAGTAATGTTCGATAGCGAAACTCTTGATTCTATTAGTAGACTAAGTTTTAGGAATATAATCTCACGTTAGATACAACTTGTGAACGTCTCGCAGTTTGGAAAGCGTCGCCTCATGGTTTTTCCTCTGAAAAGTTGTCATAATAAGCATATAAATAACTTTACTTTTAGTCGTAAAAATGATTGAAATAGTATCATTTATGATATTTGTGTAAACACAACACAAACAAGTATTGGTTAAAAACAGTAAAAATAGTCTAGTATGTTAACTTTCTTTAGAGTTTTAATGATCCCTTATTCTATAATAAATAGCTGAATTTATCGTTGGAACACACACTTTGTTTTGTAAGAATAATATCTAACTCTTTTAGCATGTCAGTCTTAACGGATATCATTAAGTAGTAGGATTGCTTAATGATCCGAAATATTTTTTCATTGTTTATTTCTATAAAAAAACACCAAAATATAAACATACAAAGTAGTAAATTAGTAGTCTTAATTTGTGTTTGACTCTTAAACAATGTTTAAAACTTCATTAAACTTTTTACATGTACTGTATAGGCCTATATTATATAACGCCTGTATGATAAAACAGGCGATTTAAACGTTAAATCCTTAGTAATTTTTAAAGTTTAAATGAATCTCTTTACTTTCAGCAATTGTGAAAAAAAGAGTGAATATATTTAGGTAAACAGTCAAAATAATTAGAGAAAAATTATTATATTAAACGCTTAAATATTCTTTCCATTAACAAGTCTATTAACATATTTCCATAGAATTTGATGAAAAATGGAAAAGTGATTCATTATAACAACGTTAAATCGTGAAGGATTATTTTAATTAAATTAACTTTTAGAACCAAATTTTGAATTTTTACAATAATTAATCACCATGAAAAATATTTGAAATGCGTAATTTTGATTAGATTTAAAATAATAACTTAATATTTTTAATAAAATTCAAAAGATTTATAAATATTTGAATAAATTCTATATTAATTTTTATGATTTGAAAATGTTAACCAAGCTCTGAATGAAGGAAACTAATTCACTTTTCTACAACTTTAACGTAAAAGAAAAATTTTACTACGTTAATAACTTCGCTTAAGATCAAATAAAAATTTTTCATTTGATTGATTTATTTATTTAAATGAAATTAATTTTAATAAAATAATATATTTGAGCTTCTATCATTGAAAAATGCTTGAAATAAAATTATTTTTAAAAAATTATCTTGAAAGTTTGCAATTTAATTTACAATGCCTACTGGAAATGTTTGCTAAGTGGAGAGACATGCAATTATCATAAAAATACATATACTTAAAATCAAAAATATGTCTCAGAACTGACATTCTGGAATAAAATTTATTAAGTTATTACTAGATTTGCTTTAAAAAGTTTAAAATTCAACCTGACACTTGTAATAATTAATTAAAAATATGAAAATTGAGATCTACACTGCCCTAAATTTTCTATTTGTTACAAATAAACGAAATTTAAAAACAAATAATTCCAAGTAATTTCGATCGTTGATATTATACAACTGTGATTTTAATAACCTTTTTTCGATAGGAAAGATTATAACAAATTAATAAAGTAGGAACCTGAATTTATTTTCTTACGCAATATTTAAAAAGAATATCAAATTTTTTTTAGTCATGCTTCCTTTCATTGTATAAGTAATTAATGAATTATAATCAATGACTAAGTAATAGCAGCTATATCCTTTAATCAGATGATGATAATTTTAAGTTATAATCTTCATTCCTTCTTATTTTACGGAGATTTAAATTAATTTTAATATGTAGATATTTTATGTAAATCACGATTAATTTATAATTTTCTCTCCGTTCATTATAATTTTTAAAAAAATTATCGATTTTAAAATGCAATAATATCGAAAATAATACTTTAAAGAAGGCGCTAAATTTATCTTCTCTATATCAAGTTATACATTATTATTTTTTTATTTTTAGTTTGAAGATTATCAATTTTTGACTGAGGCTAACTAATGTGAAATTCATTAATGTCTTAACTGAATCTATAAATTATAATTTGTAAAAAAAAGTAATTTTCATATGGGAATTAATTTAATAATGCTAAATGCTCAAAGATAAGATGATTATATAGGTTTTTTTTTTAAATTAAAAATTAGTTATTGTAGTAGTAATATGGAACACATTATTTTTCAAATTAATTTATGATTCATAAACTATATTTAAATGTTATGACTAATTTTTTAAATAGGTATTTGTTTTTATTAATTTTAAAGAAAAACTTATTAAAGTAAAACTTTGTTTTTTTAATTATAAAATCAAATTTTAGTTCAATTTTCTTCTAGCTAATATAATATTCAAAGCTAGAAGTTGTAATCCGATTAAACCCATAACATGCTCGTTAATATTTCCTAAATGAATTAATTTAACAATTTTGAATTATTATTAAAATGTTATATAAATTTATAAAATTCTAATAGGAAAGTGACAATATTTAATAAATGGTTGAAGTCTACTTTAAAGAAGGGATAAATACATTTAAATCGTATTAAAATGAAGAAAAATTGAGAATAATTTAAAATAGTGTTCGATTTATCAACTTAATTTTAAAATTAATATAATTTAAATCTTATAAAATAAGTCATTACGTCTATTATTGTCACTTTCTGTGAAAATATCATTAAGATCTAAATTTGCAAATTGAGTTTGAAAAATGTATCAATAGAAAATAATCATTTCATGTATTAAAATTTTTTATAACAAAACTCATTTAAATTTCTTGTTAAAGGTAGAATACAACCTATAGGCCTAAACTTTTGTTTTATTTGTAGACTTGCAGTAAAAATTCTCAAGGGCCATAAAATGTTGACATTACAATTTCGTTTTTATCTTGTTAATGGATCATTTTTAATTTTAATCCTGTTATTACGTTTCATAACGTGGAATTTAAAGTTTTCACTTATAGTCCTGAACAGAGAACAAAATGAGGAACATTAAGGAACTAAAAATCATCTTAATTTCACATTACTTTATATTAAAGATAATCAATGCATTTTAATAATGAGTTGTTCTCACAGAAAATTTCAATTCCCGCTTTTTTTTATAGTCATATACTAGATCAATGATAACAATATGTAAATTCAGTTTATCATGACTGGAGCTGCTAAGCTATTTTACTTCGCATTCCTCGATTTAGTAACGGAATTACTCTAACTTATCAGTCAAGGAACAGTTAAAAGTCCAAAATATCATTACGATATGCAAAAGCAGACATCCATTCACTAATTCATTTCTTCAGATCAATTCTTAAAAAATTATCATAGTAACGTAAAGTAGTATAGTTTTATTTATACTACTTTACACGAAACAATTGTAAATACAAATGGTGTTTGAATATGATTGTAGATAAGTTACTAATATATATTTTTTTTATTTTATGCATTTTTATTGTGTTTACAGTGAACGACAATATTCCATATAAAAAATTATTTTTAAAAAATGTAAAAAGTCATTAATTCATTTAAAGAAGAAATAATAATAAATTAAATAAACAAACGGAGAAGAGTTATTAACATGCGTTTTTCCTATTTTTTTTATATAAGAATATGTAAGAAAATGAATAAAATCAGTAATTGAAAACACCTTATTTGGAAATAATTTGGATATCCTTCTCATTAAAACGTCTCTGTCAATCTTTTCTTTTCTTTCAGATTATGACCAAATTAAAAAGTCTCTCTTATATTAAGTTATTGTCCTTTCTAAAATATCCCTTCATTTTCTAATCTAGTACGGAAAAATAAGAAATTTTTATTATAACAATATCCTTGGTGAGAGAAAAGACTTTTCAATTATCGTCGCTAATAAAAAGTTAACAGAAGAGTAGTACTAATTTTTATGCTTTTTTGACAAATGCACAAACATACAATTTTTCAATATAAATATAGCCTACACACGTATGTGTATATTTATAACTTTAATTAGCATTGCCAAAAACCTTTTCATTATTTTAATTGCATTATTTAAAGGATAATCAGCAGAATTTTCTTTTATACGTAAAAAAAGATGTAACGATTTTGAATGGCTTACTATTATATTAAATATTTCTCTAATTTTCAAAGCAGTTTAACAATGAATTCTTTTTTACGTTCTCAAAATTAACAAAATTATAAAATTTATAAAGATTTTTAGAAAATAAATAGTCAGGATTTAAGATTATGCTAACTGTTCGTGGGTTCAATCGATTTGAAATAGGCATCAATACTCGCCAATGGATCTAATAGAATTAATTAGTGCCTACACCAAATTATCTGATACTATACAATATAGATAAATATTACTTGCTAATGTTAATGATAATGCCAATTTCTTCTTTGGCATATAATAAGCTATGGAATTTACAAAATTAAAACAACAGTAAAAAGGTATATAATAATTTTTGCTGCAAGATCAAAATAATTGACAGCTTGAGTGTTACTTATGTGTTCTGTTATAAAAATTTTACATTTTAAGATACATAACTATAATGTACAGATGATTCTTATAATCTATTCATGAACATTAAATATTTACAGGCCTATATATATTTCTTATGTTAAGGTAGATGAGATGATAGATGGGAGAGAACTATTTTTGTAATGGGATTGTAGTTAAAAAAGGGTTGGAATCTCTGATGTAGAATACAGTGATTTAAAAAAGTTTTTATTCGATTTATGGATTAATTCCTCATTATTAACTTAGTTTCTTTTTGATTCGATAATGCACATTTTACAAATGTTATCATCGAAACTAAGAAAAGTTTCGGGTTTATTAATTCGGTGTAATAGAGCTGTGTAAACTTATATTTCTGTATACCTCATTTTTATATAATACATCAAGATTTCAATTGTCATAGAAATTTTGATGTAGTAAGATATATAAGTTATTGAATGTTTAATTCATAGTTTTCTGTTTTTTATCCTCAAATTCAAATTCTTATTTTTAGCTTATATCACTTTTGATCTTTTAATTTAATAAAAATTGAAGTTTTAGACTATTTACAAAAAATTAAAATTTTTCGAGTCTATCTTTTAAATCCTTTTTACACCACCACAGAAGTAACAGTTTTAAATTTGCTTTGAAGAAAAACTTCTTAATGAAGAAAACACTTCTAAAAACAAGGTAAAAATTGGTAGAAAAGTCCACAAAGTTAAAAAAGATCAAGTGCCAGCCTTTTCTTAGAGGTTCTGACACTTTTTACATTAAAACCATAATGAATTCTTCACACCATATTATTTTATCCACTTTTAAACTGCTTCTGGCCCTCTAGTGGTAGTTACGAGAAATCTACACTATTTGCATATAGTTACAATTTTGTGATAACTCAGGATATATTCTTTTCTTCTTAATTGAAGTTTTAGACNAATAGTCTAAAACTTCAATTAAGAAGAAAAGAATATATCCTGAGTTATCACAAAATTAATAAAAATTTATTAAAATTTACATTTCGAAATGTTTAAAAAAATAAAACGGGATTAATATTTAGCATTTAGAGAAATACTAGATATTAGTTAAAGAAATGTTTGATAAACTAAATTTACAGGAATAGGCCTATTATTTTAGTTTTTATTGACTTCTGCATGCATTATTTTTAATCAATATATGAATTTGTAATTTGCCATTAGTGTGTAGTTTTAATATAAAGTGTACTCTTATATAGTTCTTAGTTTTTGAGATTTATAATCACATTCTTTAGGCCTAAAACTTTAAAACACGCTCCAAAAGACCCCCCCGATATTTACATAGTTTAAATTTAGGAATTAGATAGCTAAATTAATTTCTAAAGAAGTATAAAACTTTAGAATCTAAATTTATTAACTCTGTAGTAAACAGTATGAGTAGCCTAAAAAAAGATGTACAGTATATCTACAAAGTGTAGATTAGATTAAAATATTAAACCCATAAGTTTAAAAGTTATTCATGACTTATATAAAGGTGTATTAGCTATAAAAAGTTAAATAATAATTATTAAGTAATTATTTAGGTTACTCAATTTGATTTATATAAGATTTTTCAATAAAACATTCTTTTAAATCAATAACTAAAATTAGAACAATAAACTATTTATATTTTAAAATTTCTCCTTTTTCTAGTAACATAAAAATTTTGACACGGATAATTAAATATATTAATAAATTTAGTAGGCCTAAGTCAAATGATTAAATTAAATTGCAATGTTTAATTATTCTTATTTTAACGTATTACATAAAAATTGTGATATGGTAACATATTTCATTTAATTTAAGCTTAAAATACTGTAATTAAATAAAAAAATATATAAATTAAAAAACAAATTAATAGCATTTACCTGATATAAAATAAAATTCACTCCTCGCTTTCTCTGTTTCTAACATTAACTAAATTTTATTTAATTTTTCTCCCGAAGAACATTGTAGAAACAAATAATAAGAATATTATCTAACTTATATTAATCTCTAAATTGGTTTAAACATCTGGATTGATTTAAGTCAAAAATAAATTATAAGATAAGAACCTTTTTAAGACTAAATGTAAATAAATATTCGAAAGGTGTTAGCGTTTACAAAGACGAAGAACAGGTGTGTCGCCGGAGCTCGAGTAGGATTTTATCTAGCACGAAAGTAATCCGTAAAACGAAAATTATAGCTAAAGAGTACAAGCGATGAACTCTTAAAAAAATACATGTTGATTGACAAGCATAGGTAAGAATAAATCAACAATAATAATACCTTTTTGTTGGGAATGAACTATGTTGCACGAGCGCAATCTAATATACTGTGACTAGTGCAGTCCATTGTGCGATTTGTACGCTAAGACGAATAGAACTTTTACCCCTAGGGACTTTAGTCTAAACATAAGAACAGTGAAAGGAGTAATCAGAAGCAAAAAATTACCTACCGACAATGCTGGTTACTTGTTGACTTCTACTACAGGACCACCTATCAGATTGGAAACTTGGACGATATCTGTCGGCTGTCGGTATAAAATTATCAGGAGATATGCTATAAGGTGGCGGAGTATAACCCGAACCCTGTGGACCCGCTGCATTCGGGGGACGATGTTGACCCTCGTAACGGCAGCTGTTCAGCATCCCGAGATTATTTTAAAGCGCTCTGAATGTGGACAGCAGCTGCGTTGTCTAATGTATGCACGACTGTAGCGAAATTTTCCCACCCTGTTTAACAGCCCCTCCAACCGCATACAACCACGTGACCGGAAATTGTTCTGTCTCGAGGCGCCACCCCGCCGGTCACGGTCAAATGACCAACGGACATTCGCGTGGCTACTAGCCACCCATTGGATTTCCTGTAAAGCGAAACCACGTGTTAGAAAAAATATATACGTAGGGACGTAAAAAAAACGCCGACAACTTGTCAAAGTAACACGTCTTCTTTACTCTCTTTTTTTCTACTCGTTAACGAGTTTAAAAATCATTGCCGTATTAAATTTTAAAGCTTTATTTACCGAATTATTTGTATATTTTATAAGTTTTTACTATTGATTTTGATGGCAAATAAAATTATACCGAAGTTATAACTGACGTTTACCATCCCTTTTCCTGGCTGACAATAATAAAATTCCAGGAGGGAGCTACTAACGACAACCAATCACGAGTCGTTCCATTGATAACCACGCCTACGAAATTCTGTTACCTGGTTTCATGTGTAAAAAGGCGTGGACTTATTATAATTCTTAGCTTTGTTATGAAATAAAATAAATGGTTTTGTAATACATTATTTACATTCAATTCATTTCCTGTGGGTCAAGGATAAAGATTAACTCATTTACATCTCTTATTGCAAGCATTTACTAACATTCTTTAATTTTGAAAATTGTTATATTTCAACTCAATATAATAACAATTAATCAAAAACTACGTGTTAATGTTATGTTTTAGTTCTAAATACTGTATTAATGTTTTTTTTTTTTTTCTCGTTCGAAATGATTGCTAAGCAATAATCAATCTAAAACAAAATAAAACTTTAAGTTTTAGTCTTCGTAAATTTTTAATTTAAATTATTATAACAGTGGGGGCCTATAGACGTATGAACTAATATTAAAATTGATTTCTGTTTTGAATTAAAATGTTTAAGTTAAATTTATCATGTTTATAGTACCTTTTCGGCGTGTTAACACGTCATTGTTTATGTTAACAATACAAGTTAGTAAAATTAGTATATTTCGAGCTATTGAAAGTTTACTTAATGGTACAAGTCGTCGTCAAACAAAGCTGTCAGATTTATTTGGCCTTGCAAAAGATGTTTACATGTTAAAGTGGTGTAATCTAATTTCTATACCAAGCACTACAGCCCTATGTTTTGTTTTGTTTTGTTTGTATAAAGATTTAGTCCTAGTTAGAATGAGTCATATTTTAAATGATTCAAAGTCATTTAGTATTGTTATGAATTAAAATATAGTTTTAAAATAGCAAAATAATAATAGAAATCTTGAAGACAAAGTGATACAGACAAAAGAAAAAAATAGTGCTGTTCTATTGCTTTAGTCTATATCACATGCGTCCTGCGAATAAACTTGTCCCTTAAACAAACTTAGAAATAAAAGGAGAACTCATAGAAACATGTGCACTTTAGAAATGGATAATTCGATGCTGGAGGCAATCTTAACTTATATTTTGACTTCAGTCATCCGAACTATCTTCTCCATTATCTGTGACGAAGAAAGTTAAATATTTATCGTGTTACAGTCATGTTATAAGACCCACTTTAGTGACAATAATGTATTGTTATAGCTCAAAGACAGGTAGGATCTTTAAATGATTTCATTCAATATTATTTAATCTATTTTAAACATCAAATAGATTTATCACTATATTCTATTATTGATTCTTCGAATAGGTTTATACTTTATAGGTAAGATTATTTTAATTTTAATAGATTAATTACATTTTATTCTATAAACAATAAATATTTATGAACTTAAACTTCAAAGCATTAAGGAAAGCAAATTTTTATTAACAATAGAAACTATAATTCTGAAATCAAGCGCATTAAAAACAGGTGATTCAGTCAAGGTTAAATCATCTTCATCATTGTTTAATATGTAGTTATTGTATGATACAGCATCAAGTAACAAGTGTTGTAATAAGGAAACGACTAGTATGTCGCCTTTTATGCACGATTTTCTGTAAAGAAGAGCTTATATCAACATTAATCAAATGTTTATTTATGGTAGAATTTATTATAACGTTTTTCCGTTAGATTGTTGAATAGTCTCTTAGGCCTACATGATTCTATTCGATCCTTGGTGTGTAACTATGTCTGTTTCAAATTGATTGAATCCAAGTAAAATAACACCTTTCTTGGCGGGAATCTCTAAGGAAACCAATTAGCATAATCTAAATTATAACTGAGCATTTCTTTATAAATTTTTAAAAATTTAAGAATTATTATGTACTTTTTAAAATTATAATCCTATTTTATTTTATTTAATGAATTATCATTTACAAAATTAAAATATTTTGCGCTAATTACGATATATGCATTTTTTTTTTTTTTTTTTTTNGTAAAAGATATAGCCTAATAGGCCTAAATATTCTATAATAAATAAATAGAATTTTATAATTAAATAAATCATTTTAAATTTATTACGATGATAATACAAAATTCGATTAATTAAATTTATGGACACTTTCTAAAAATTGTTGAAATTTTTTGTGTATTTGTTTATGATAGGCCTATATAGGCTATACATATACAGGAAATCCTCGTTAATTCGAACTCGGATAGTTCGAAATCTTGTTAGTTCGTAACTGTACTTTTGTCTCGACCGGAGATATAGAGATTTACATGTTAAGGAATTCGATTAGTTCGAAATTCGAAATGATAATTCTGTCTGAACTGTGATATGCGATGTTAACTCGTTCGTTTAGATCGAAGTGCTTCCATACTATAAGAGAACAATAGACCAAGAACAACTCTAATCTGTTCAATATAACTTTGCTTTTACAGTAACTCATCTTCGAGTGTCACCTTACCCATGAATTACCCTTTTATTTCCTTTTATCTCATAAAATGTCTTGCTTTCGGGATTGCAATATTGAGCTATGAGTAGCAGGTTGAGATATTTGTAGGGCTCTAGGCTACTAATTTTGGGGGACTAACTACATTCTGGACCACTTTAAAAATAATTTGGGCTACATTTCGAGGAATTCAGCTTTACTTTTTATAAAGCCATCTGCGATTTGTGAGTTTCTCGCCTGACACATGCTTTTAATCTGCAGTTTATTTATATTATTATTATTATTAATTATTAATTAACGAAAATAGCGTTCTGTATATATTCAATTTGCTTAATAAATTATATCAGTTACATGGAATTTGACATATTATACGGGAATGTGTAATTTCGGATAATTTGAAGTCTTGAATATTTCATCTCCTGAATTCCCAACTAACGATTTTAACGTATTTTCTGTTCTAATATACAAGGTATATGTATTAAAACAGAAAATACGTTAAAATAAACTATAAAAACAATTTTATTTTTAGGAAGCGATTCGAATTTGTATTAAAAACTATTAGTCTAATAATATAAACTATAACATTTACGAGTATATGTTAGAAATGAACCTAAAATATTTGTGAGAAAATCTCAAATAAAAAATTGTCATTTAAATTTTATAAAGAAGAATCACCAATTTACACAGAAAGCTTTTATGTTCTGATTCTAGACATAGAAACAGAACATAAAAGCTTACACTTTCGTCTTTTAAAGAGTCCAAATAACTTAATACAGCCCAAATGTCTATAATATAGACATTTGGGCTGTATTAAGTTATGTCAGACTACATTCTTCTTTTGTCGGCATAGATATATAATTTTAAGGCCTGTTATGTAGAACTATATAATTGATTGTAAAGTAAATTTGTTAAAGTTGTAAAATACAACTAATGAATATAGGCCTTGGATATTTCTGTGTTATTCTTGTAAATCGTTAAAGGTTTGCCAGAATAATAGGAATGTAGGACTGTAGAATACGTTTATCTGAATAAACGAAGAGACTAGTAAGAACCAACAAAATAATTTAAAACAATTCATTAACAATGTTAAAATATATTGTTAAATTACATTTATTTAAGCCTACTTTAATTTTAAAATTTATAATATAAAATTCATTTATTTATTTATTTCACCTTGTTGTTTTTCTAAATATCTTTTGTTACTAACAAAACTTTTAAAATATTTCTATCCCATTCAAAAATATGTTAACATAAGCTTTAAAAAAGACAAACAGCAAGGTCTTTATTTTATTTTGCCATTCTGATGCTTAAATTTCAATTTGTATTTTCTTAGAGAAATGTTTCTTATGTAATACTTATACAAAAATGCTTCTGTAGAATATAATTATAAAATTTTCAAAAATTAAACTAAATTTCGAAGTATAAGAATCAATTAACTAGCTTTAAAATAATGATAATATGTAACATATTATCTAATATCTTATATGAATTGAATAAATAAGGATACTGAAAAGTAAATAGAACTTTTCATGGAAAAATATAGGACCTAAACTGATTGGGCCAAATTTTGCAATTTAAATGATAATAAACTAAGGTAGATCGTTAAAATTTCTTACCTCTTTATAAAAAATAATTCATATTTATAATTACTAATAAGGAAAAAAGGGAAGACTTTGAAAAAGTTCAACCGCATATTTAAAATATATTTTCCTAAATGCTACATGAGAGAAGAGAAATGAGAAATTAATAGTCACTTGATACATTTATCATTATATAAAATATCTTTATTTTATATCCGGATTTTTATTATTAATTTACAGTTGTATACACTTTAAAATTATAATTTTGAAATTTTTTTTATAAAAAACAAACTTAAATACTGTTGATATATCACATTATGTGCATTATTTATAGTGTATAATAGATCTTAAAATGTGATACTGTAGTCATGTGATGGTTTTTTTTTCATACAGTCAAACATATGGTCTAATTTATAAAATTGGCCTCTCCCTTTTCAGTTAAACTTTAACATTTTTATTCTTTCAATTCTATAAAAAAAAAACATTCGTTAAATATATTGTAATCTGGGCATTTATACGATTAATCTGAATCAATGTACTCGAAATATCAATAAGTTCCAGAATTTGTTGTAACAATTATTTAAAATTGAATTACTTTGTAGAAATAAATAACAGATTTAACTAGTTATCACTTATACCCATTACTTACAAACTGGAGCCACAGTAAAATTGCTTGTTAAATAGTAATTACACGGAAAATAAGGATTAGAATGTTTTAAAATGGAATGTAATTAAATGCACCTGAAACGTTTAAAAATTTTACAAATTAGAATTTAAAACAGATTGAATTTTTAAAACAAAGACATATATTTATATGAATCTAATTTTAATTAATTGTCATTTATTTGGAGGAAGCAGATTGTCACTCTATTATGTTGTTATAAAGTAAATTCACGTGTACACTACAATTTAGGTATTTAAGAGAGCTCAAATTCGTATGATAAGATATATGGAGTAAACCGAAATAGAGAGAATAACTGTTTTTATAAGTTTATTTATAGTCCACTGCGGAAAATAACTGATAAAGTTTGTCGTTATCAGATTTTGATTTAAAGCAAGATACCGGCATCTTCTAGTCTAACTAGATAATAAAGATGATTATTTCCATAAGGGAATTACATTCTTTAAATCAATGATATTTAGAACACACAGAATATATTTAATGCACATAGTAACCTATTTCACAGCAATAAGGAATTAAGAAATTGAATTTTAATAGTTAAAATTATTTCTGCATATTTTTTTTAATAAGTTAAAAATAGAATAACTTACATAAGATGTATACTGCGATATAATTTTATAATCTAATAAAATCAGTAAGTAGTTACTATTCAAACTAAAAAGAAATAAAACAAATAGGCAAACTTTATTTATGTGAATGACAAAAAATTTAGATACGGCATTTAAAATGCTCTGAATGAAATATAGAGTCATAAAACATAACAAAAGAAAAAAATGGCGGTGATAAATTTCTGTTAGAACTGCTGTACGAATTCAGTTCCTTCAGTTTTCTTTATTCCAATTGTTTATTTTTGTCTTAAAACGTAACGAAATCTTACACAAAATTATTTCGTAATTTACGAAATAATATCTAATATACACGTAAAGTTTTTCTTAAACAGCATGAAAATTACAATATAAATTCTAGGAATACGATAATTAGATTGTTTACTCTTGCAAAGAATGCTAATAAAAACGCACGGTATTATTTATTCGTTAGTTTAGAAAATTTTAAAATGAAATTTAGCAATCCACAAAGAAAGTATTCATAATAATAATAGTATAAGATATATCTTATCAACGAAACGATGAGAAAAGTTTATACAAATAGAGAAAAACTGCAAGAGAAGAAACATAGCTCACAAAGTGTCAAAACGAACATCTGGCGATCGTAAATGCGTACTACCGATATAAACATGTGACAAACCCTTTGTGGTTTGATAAAATCGAGATAAATATCGTAATGTTGTCTCGGTAACGATGTTTACGCGTAGATAAAACATTATAATATGCCGTTTATCCATCTGTAGAGTTTGAAATAATATTTTAAAATTTTGTTGGGAATGCATGCATTTAGGAAAATAGTAAAAGAGGAATTGTTCATAATACGACGAATGAATCAGTTAATTGAAATTACCTTCGAACTAAATAGTTATTTGAAATTTTTATCAACATATTAAGCCGTTAATTATAAAAATTTTGAATTATTTATTTATTTTTCCAATTATTCTCTTAATCCTTTTAACGTTTACTAATTTTTCTAATATAAAATTAGCCTATTTTGTTTTATTGTAAAGATTCAATTAATTACATTATTTTGTTATAATTAATATAATATAATATGCCTGTATTTTAATGACTTAATAGTCAGTAATAAAGTATAGCATCTTAATAGTGAATTTTGAGCATCTTATATTTATAATAAATTGAATAAAATACTGTTAATTCATAAAATTATTTCAATTAAAATTTGGGCTTTATAAAAAGGTAACTTTGGAAAGGCTATAAAATTTATGTAAATGTCTCTACTCTTGTTGCTTGGAAAATAAAAATAATTTAAAATTTAGCATTTTATCATGCTTAAATAAAATATATTTTTTTTTTATCATGCATTTGATGTTAACTCGATACTTTTCCTTTAATAATTTGTAAATTTGCCTGTGTATATAAATTTTTAATCACTGTAGTTCGATTTTGACATTTGTTAAGTTTAATATGAATTAATGATGATTTCAATGTATTCGTTCTAATTTTAAATAAATTTAGAATTATTAGTAGGCCTAATTCTATACTATAAAATATGATTGATTAATGAATAATAATAATATAAAATTTTTCATTTATATCCTATTCAAATCTAATAAATCATTATTTAAAACTTGTGTTGTTAATAGAAACATTAATTGTTAATTTTCTTTAGATGATTATGAACATAAACTTATTTTATTGTTATAACATAAGGTACTGATGCATAACAAAAAGTAATAGTTTGATGCTTAAATCAGTTAAAATTATTTGATTTATTTTAGACTAAAATTTCAATAAATTGAATTTTAATTCTACAATTGATTTAAAATAATAACCAATTAAAAGATTATATATAACTCATTTGTATCCGGATAATTTTCAATATTATTATTGTTATTAAAATGAAAACTTTAATATTCAAACTTTCTTGGTTTGTTACTTAAATTTACATTAAAATCCTTGATGTGCTTTGAATTTAATTTTTATCTTGAAAATCTTTTATTTATGCACTCGAAATATAAAACTTTATATTAGATTAATCTAATTGTTTAGAAAGAAAAATTACGTTCTATTTAAAACTGTGACATGATTTATCTTCAGTAATATTGAAGAACGTCAATCAATGTAAACACGTAAAGCAATTGTTTTCTGTTATCGCTGTAAGCATAAAAGCCGAATATCTCTAAATTAGATTAGTTATAATCAACTTAATTTCCAATAATATTGACACAACAATGAAATAAGTTATTTTCCATAAGACACACACACAAAAAAATCTATATTATATACTGACTGTTAAAGTCGAAGATATTGGAAGTATGCAGTTCAGAACATTGCAATAACAAATCTATGCTGCTGAATACTCAGACAACTTGCTGAAATATTCATTGGTAATCAAAAACCGCACAATAGTTCAAAGACCTCATTTTAAGAAGCTACAGCAGTATTCTTATGTTATTTATCAGCATCAAGTTGTACAGTCGCACATTGAGTCCATGTCTGACCGTCTATATTATTCTATGTGACTGACCCTTGGCGGCTGAAGAATGTATCCTTCTTACCCTCTCTAACCTATGATGAGATAGATTAGAGACGGAAAGTTTCAAGGTATGTGCCAACAACGATGTCTGTGTAAATCACCGGTCTGTATCTCAGGTTACTGTACGTGATGTTTACACTTCTGGCCTGATTATCCTGCACACAAATACAATAGCATTGCGTCTACCAGATGGCCAGACACTGGACTTATTTACACAGGAAGTTTGTGATTTTTCGATTATATGATCATCACTTCCTAGTACTTTTATCTTTATAATATTTCAACCTGACTTTAAATTAATTCGTTCGTACGAACTATATAGTAAAATCTTCACTTTTCTAATAGGATACTTCAATAAAATGAAACAGAATATATTCTCTAATTCAACGATTTCTTTTGATAATTTCATATTTTTAATATTGAGTCTTTTAGAATTCAATTTATAAGATCAATCAGAAGTTTGATGTATTAACTGTCTCTTAAATATTCAAATTATTAAATTATTAAATATTCAAATTATAACTGTTCATTTTCAGGCCTCTTAATTCTTCCTTTAGGTTTTGTTAGTTATAACATATGCAAATATTTTAAATTATTGCAAATCTTGCAAGTTATTACAATCCTCGAGTATCAATTTTAAATGAATAAATTTTATTAGAAGAATTAGTACAGTTAATATTTCAAATGCAAATATTCTATAATGGGCCTTGCGATTATCTTATCAGAAAATATTATCTAATAAGAACACTGATATGTTTATCATTTTAATATTTTACAATTTTATAGCAACTCAGAAATATTTGAAAATTTATAATAGCACCAACGTGTAATTCATTTTAATTTATAAATTAGATTATAATGATAGAAAGCATTACTTAAACCTATCAACATTCTTGCTTGATAAAATTCTACGATAGACTAATTATAATCGCAATGTTCATCATATAATTTTTGCAACACCGGGCACATGCCCGGTGTTGCAAAAAATGACATCTTTCTTTTCTTAAAAAAAAATAATTTATGAAATAATTTTTGCAAAGTTTTCTAAATTTAAAACTTTTAAACTTGTACATATAGAAAATTAGGTTTATTATATACAAGAAAACTTTTTGTTTTTTGTTCATGTTATACTTTTCTAATTCTTTGGTATGTAATGCGAGTGGCCCTGTTGGTTAGTTCCACATTGTACTTATCAAAAAAATAATAAACAGCTTAGATTGGTCTGTGTAGTTAGGAGTATCTTTACTTTTACTTTATTCGAGACTGTTGGAAAGTTCGAAACGATAATTACTTAAGAACTTCTTTCCTTAAAGTGATTAATTAAGTAAAATTAAGTTGAAGAGTTCCGTCCTGGAAGCAGAAACTGAAATTCTTGTGTAAATGTTTTCTTCCACAAAAATAAAAAAAACATTATATATGCGATTTAATTAAGTTTAGAAAATGTTTAATATATGAAATTGATTGAAATAGCATTTGAATATTGATCTGGAATAGCATTTAAATTCACAATTCTTACAAACTGGATTATATTTCTAAGTTAAATCATCTGTTTTACGCCAAGCTTCATTTCCTTATATAAATGTGATCTGTGTTAAAAAGTAGTAAAAATCATTAATCTGATTTTTACTACTTTTGACTTTTAAAAATCTTTAAAAATGATGATTGTGTAAAAAATTTAAATTTTTCATTTTTCAACATAATCCTCATCTAGAGTGGCACATTTCTCTAAATGCTCAATTCATTCCATCTGGTGTAAAGTAACAATTAGAAGTCTGATGGTAAGAGATTTGGGCTGCAAGGAGGATGAAGAAAAACCTATAACTTCAGGTTCTTATTGTGTCTTTACTGTTTCCTTTTTGGGCTGCAATTTGAAAGAATTGTAGACCTGTAAATTTCCATTGTAATTTATCTGCTTGTCTGTCTCTCCTTAATCTTGAGAACAATGTTAGATAGATAAAAGTCAGATTTGAAAAGCTTAGGGCAGAAGGCCCCAATTAACTATATGCAAACTTCGGTCTAGATTGGAAGTTACATGATAGCAATTCAGAAATAGAATTACATAGATGACTGGCATTATTCTGTTATCAGGATGTACAGGGGCAAAACACTAGTAATTTGAGATAAAAAAACATATATTTTAAATTAAATAAATTAAGAATATGATTAAAAATTGCAGCCTGACATTGTGACAATATCACAATAATTTTTGCTTGTTACATTATGGTCTTGCATTGTCTTAGAACAAGATGGCTTTTCTGGCCTTACTCTACAAATACATCTCTTGAATACTCAATAAAGTTTCTTAATACTTAATTAAATTAATTCTCTCTCCCTTTACTAGATTCTCCATGTAAACTCCTTTTCCATTCCAAAAAATTATTATGAAATTCTGAGCAACAGGAACAGTTTTCAAGTTACACTGGGCATAGAATAAGGTTAATAATACTGAATCAGCTGTCTTTTATTTTCTGGGTCAAAATAATGAACTCTTAGCTTATCTTTGCNAAACAATGGACAAAGATTATACAATAATAAATAGAAAAGAGGAAAAAAGCTATTTACTTAATGATAACAAAGAACTTAAAACAATTAAAAAGTTAAATAAATTTGTCATTTTAAAAATCGACTCATACTATAAATACACAAGTAATGAATGGAATATGAAGTGAAATGAGAAGAAATAGTTCACATATAGAGTCGCTACTAAATATATGTTGATAATATATAAGAAAATATATATATATACATATATACGGTTCAAGAATTAAGTCATAAAAAAGACAATGAATACTTTCCACATATGAATCTAATGTAAATAAAATACAGTATATAAGAAAAATTTTAAAGGCAATTAGATATACTAAAATTGACTTTTTACAGTTGATTCATATAGCTATTTAACGATGTTAATATAGCTGAATCAATGAATCACACTAAATTAATTACAGTTCGAATTTTAATCATTTTCTTTATATTAAAAATTAAAGGAATATTAGAAATCTTCATAAGTACGATATAAAATAAAATGTCTCCGAATACCAAAAATTCATACGCTTACAGTACGAAATATGTGAATCAGAAACTAGCATTAATATCTAATTAATGAATACAGGTAAAGAGAGTTGGAAAATTAGTATAAAAATTAACGAGCAGTTATTTATTTTGACATCGTCACAATGACAGGCTGCTAGTTTTAATCACATTTTAAATTTATCTAATTTAAAATATAGACTCTCCACCTCAAATTAGTAGTGGTTTGCCCCTGTACTGTACTGTACATCATACTTTTTCGTTAGCAATGGAGTCGTGCCAATCATCTAACTCCTTTCAGGGGGAAATTATTGAATTGCATAAATAGCACGATTCAATTTTGTATTGGAAGTTCTTATATAGTTAATCGGAACCTCCTGCCCCTAAGATTTCAATATCTGGCCTCGTCTTTCATGTTTCTAACTCTATTCTCGAGATTAAGGAAAGACAGACGGACGGACGAGCAACAGTGGAAATTTATAGGTCTACAATTTTTTCAAATTGCAGCGCAATAATTGTATTTATTCTGAAAATTTTATAAATTGATATAAAACGAAATTTATGATTGACTTATTCCGAAATCGGGTCTTCTTTTAACTATTCTTTACTTCACAACTGGGTGCATAGGTAGACACTGGGCATCTTTAACATCAACTTTATTCAGGAATATCTTACACACTGATATGCATTTCGGGCATACGCCCTTTTTCCGTGGGCTACATAATAGAATATGAACATGTATTTTCCATCTTACAAAATTTTTTATATAATGTCAGGAAATTTTAACTGTAAATATACGTATTTTAAAATAAGGATGTGTATTAGTTGGCACCTCTTTAATAAATGTCTTAAAGAAAAAGCTACGCTGTAATTTACCATTATATAAAAAAGTTTGTAATATGAAAAATACATGTTCATATTCTATTATGTGAAGTAAAGAATAGTTAAAAGAAGACACGGTTTCGGAATAAGTCAATAATAATCAATTGTATAAGTTGAAACGGCAGTTTATATCATCTTAAAGGAATTTATAAGATGTACTTTAAAGAGAGGAGAACAACAGAAAAACAAAGAATATAATCTTGGATAATAAAATAAGAGGTGATATACAAAGACATCTTGTTGATATAAATTATTGATACTTTAGAATACATGTCGCAGAAAAAAAAAACATTAAAGAATTTATCCTTACCAAAATCCTTACCAATAAATAATTGCAATATTAACAAAGAAAAAGTAAGGATTTTACACAGAGAAAAAAATTGGTACATTAGAAAATTTAGAGTTTTGAAATTATAAAAAATCAAAAAAAANTCGAACAATTTATTAACAATAAATGTCTATTTAAATACACCATTTAGTCTAGACTTTCATATTATATTTACAAATATAGAAATTTTCAAAATTACAATAAAGTATCCATCAGATTATTTGTCTCGATATAAATCATTATGGATTATTTATCATAATCAGTTATTAGTAAAGTATTAATAATTAAAAACCATTTTACGGTATTATCAACTTCAAAAAGGTTCAAGTAACAACTTAAAATTGTAGGGAAAAATATAATTTTTGTATCTTTAGTCGTATGAAACATTACCATTATTTCCATAGCCTGAAGATGATGATGTAAAATTACAGAATTATGGAATGTACTTGTAAAAATTAGGTTATATTCAAATTCTGATTATTAAATTTCGCCGGTTATTAATAAAGTATAGAGAAACCTGGTAGAAACCGACATCACCAGGGAAGAATAAGTGCTGTTCAGTGCATTGTCGGGGAATTTTAACTGTAAACATATGTATTTTTAAAAGGAGGTGTATTACAGTAGTACTTCTTTACTAAATGTCTTAAAGAAAAAGGTACGTTGTAATTTACCATTATATAAAAATTTTGTATAATGTGGAAAATACACATTACAAAATTATGTAGCCGATGGAAGAAAGGGGTATGCCCAAAACGCGTATCGGTGTGTAAGATATTTCTGAATAAAAGACTGATGTTAAAGATGCTCAGTTGTGAATTAAAAAATAAATCATGTTTAATTTCTATATGAAAGTATTGCGCTTTCTAAAATTTCTTGAAAACTTTAAATAATAAACGAAGTAAGCCCATTATTATTATCATCAGAAAACTTCCAATGAAATTTAATAGTAAGTTACATTAAATGAGATTAACATCTATATTACTGTATATTGTCGAGAATTTTTCGGTTGGATTAACTTTGTTTCAACTTCTAAATATAACTAGGTTCATTTATATTAACCATTACGAATTTATTTTTGATTTTTTTATACTATATTTGTAATATCATCATTATTAAATACATTGTCCACGTGGAAATTTAACTAAAAATAAATAAATAAATAATTGCATTCTCTTATCAATTTTGTATTTAGAAAGTTCAAATCATTTTGAATTTTTCGTTTGTTTCGACATAAATAGACCCTTATCCAAATTTTTAGTTAGTTAACATATGCTGCTTTATATGCAGTTTGCATAACTTAATTATATATATAAACAAATATACTGTGCATAACGAGGAAAAGTATTAAAATCTGTCAAATTTGATCCTCTGGGTTTTTTTTCCTTCCAAATCTCCAAGTTTTGAGATCTCCTGAACCTTAAAAATATTTAAAAAATGGGAATTCCATGGACGTGTGTGTTGGTGTTTATTACATAATATCTCAGGATGGGAATAAAGATTTAAGAAACTAAATTTGTCATGGTGACTTGTTTATAAGAGGTATTAGTGCTATTAAATTTGATGGTTAGACAATGAGGATAGAAGGGGTAATTACTTGTCATATCTCGAATGGGGTAAGACTTAATGAAGATTTTATACGTTATTTGCATTAGTTTTTTTTTAACTCATCTCTACTCTCAAAATTAAGCGTTTTTTTGCCATTTTATAATAAATAATACGTAACATAAAAAGGTTTTTACAAAATTTCTTAACAGATGGCACCACAGACAATTTTAATTTTGTGCTACTTGTAACGATTTTTCGCCGGGAAAGTTACGCAACTCGTTGCTGGATTTCTTTGCTTTTTGAAGATAAAAATATAATCCTGAAGGTTTTATGCTTTATAATTGTAAAATATAAGTTATTTCATTTCAGCTGATTCTATATTCCGTACCGATCTCAAAATCATATTTAATTTTACAGGAGTCCAAAGTTTCATAATTTCTTTCAATTTGCTTTTCCATAAAACATGCTGTAGCATATTTTTTTAAATTATACTCTTATTTCATGATATTTTTCGAACTTATATGCTTATTCTAAAGCTTTATTGCATTGATATAATCTAATACAGCTTTAGTACATTTCTTTTTCACATTGTCTTATATGTTCCTATCATTTGCATATCACTTCTCATTTTGATTTGATTCATCTCAATGTTTATTAATATAATGCCAATTTCCTTTTTTTAATCATTCTATTTGATTTTCACAGATCTTCAGATTTATTTGATCTTCTCTTATTATCTATTATTTAATTTCTCGATAAAACCTAATTGTTTCCTTTCATAAACTCGAGATCAAGTTCCGTAAATTTATCTATTTACTTTTTCTGAATCCAATAATTCAATTCTTAGTAGATCTATGGTAAAATATATTTTTTCTTATCTAGTTTTATTCTAAAATGTAGTATTTTTCCTATATTTCCCTCCTATAACTGCATAAATTTATCTTTATTTATATTTTTAAATTACTACCAAACAAAATAATGCTTTTTATTAACGTATTAGTTTAAAAATTGAGGTCATGGGCTGAATATAAAGATTTTCAATCAAGTTTTATCTTATTATATGATTTATATTTTAATTTAAAATGCTCTCCAAGTAATGTTTGAAAAAATCGTCATATAAAACGTTCTATATCCATTATATAACTTAATAAGCAGAAAAGTTTAAATTTTTTATTTTCGAACAATTTATTAACAATAAATGTCTATTTAAATACACTATTTAGTCTAGACTTTCATATTATATTTACAAATATAGAAATTTTCAAAATTACAATAAAGTATCCATCAGATTATTTGTCTCGATATAAATCATTATGGATTATTTATCATAATCAGTTATTAGTAAAGTATTAATAATTAAAAACCATTTTACGGTATTATCAACTTCAAAAAGGTTCAAGTAACAACTTAAAATTGTAGGGAAAAATATAATTTTTGTATCTTTAGTCGTATGAAACATTACCATTATTTCCATAGCCTGAAGATGATGATGTAAAATTACAGAATTATGGAATGTACTTGTAAAAATTAGGTTATATTCAAATTCTGATTATTAAATTTCGCCGGTTATTAATAAAGTATAAGAATAAATAATCAAATTTTCATAAATTTTATCTTTAATTTTGAAGTGAAGCAAGCAAATGAAAAATTTAAAGCATAAATCAGCCTGAGCATTTTAAAAATTTATAAATTACATTTTAATTATTAAATTTTAATTTAAACAATTTTTCACCATTAATAAAAGAAAAATTCAATTAATTTAATTTATTTAAAATTTGAAATAAATATTATGGTAATTAAAGCTTGGTAACTAATAAAAACAAATAAATAAAATAAATTGTTCGTTTAAATGGTTATTATTATTTTATTAACTATTTTTATAACAATCAAAACTGTAAATCTATACACGTTTTCTGATTATAAATAAATAGCAATTTACAAGAAATCGTAATATTATTGTAGATTAAAATTATATTAAAATCATAAATAAGAAACTGAATACTTTAAGAAATTAATTAAATTGTATAAAAAAAATTCTATTTTTAATAATTTTTCTATTTTCATACGTAATTATTAAATTCATTTGATGACTATTAAATTTGCAGTAAAGATTAAGTTTAATCTGTATAAAGTACTGTATTTAAACAATTTCAGATTCTTAAATTTATTAATCTAAAGAGCTGATCCAAGCATGGGCATTCGCAGAAATATTTTCAGGGTGGCAAAGCTTGGAGACTAATAATTACATCAATAAATTTTTATATAATTATTTAATTTTTGATTTTTTTCTTCAAGTAGATTATAGAATATAGTATTGCATCAATATGAAAAGACTGACAAAGCCATCCATGGTCGAGAGAGTTACTCATATCAATCACTTTTACTATTATAATTTGTGGAATTTTTACTCGATCCCAGAGAGGAGCAAGTGCTCCGTTTGCTCCCTCTGCGGACGCACATGGCTCCAAGTCGCACACTAATGGACAAAGTTACAAGTGATTTTGATTCATAAAAATTCAAAAATGAAATTCTATAATAATATATAGATATTCCTATTTTTTTCGCTCTTCAAAACTGATCTTATAAGTAAGCTTATAAGCAAAGAGATTTTGGATTGAATTTTTAATATTTTGTGAAAATTTGTCATTCAAATTATATTTAAAATGAGTAACTAAATGCAGTCATAAAGTAATTAAATATAAAAAATATTAAATTTTTAATAATTTTTTTCTTTTAAAACTACAAAAATCCTGTATACATTGTATTATGCAATAAAATTATTCGAATATTCTCCATTTTCTATAAACCTAATAGTATTTTAACGCGAATGTTTAAGCATAAATGGAAATACTTATAGATAAATATTTAACTTTTAATACAGAAACAAATTTATATATAAATGTAACATACATAAAATATTTAAATATCATTTAGTAGTTAGTCTATTAGACAAAAATAGCCTTAAGATTGATGAATTTTTTCTTTTTTAAATGTTATATTAAAAGCATCATTGATATAGCAACGCAATATACATAGATACAATAGACACACAAAAGTGATTAAAATGATCTAGAATGATATTGATAAACTGCATTATAAGCCTATACCACTACATTTGATATAAAAATAGAACTGTTAAAACAAAAACGAACTACTAACGAAAATTAACATAACTTAAGAATCAATTATTAAGTTAAAAGTCTTATATCGACAATGGATTAATTTTTGGAATTTAGTTAACATTGGGAACATCGTTATATTTTAAAACACTCATTTAATCTTATATTATAAAGCAGTTTAGATATAATATATTCGTTGTTTGAATTAAGAATATATTTATTTATCTATAAAAAAAACAATTGTTCAATAATCCACGTTCAGAGTATTGAAATTGCTAAAAATATAATTTAAATGTAATAGATTTAATACATAGTTCATTAAACTGATAAAAAATATATCGCTGTCTAAAGATTATATTTTTTGATTGATTGTTTAATTAAATTTGAGTTGAAATTGCTTAATGATTTCATTAAATGACATGATGAAATTGAGAAAAAAACATGAACGTTTATGATAATGGACAACAGTATATCAAATAAGTTCTTTGGTGGGGAAATAAATCGAGGAAAATATATCGACGTTTAAATTAATTTATCATCATCAATATTTGTTCAACATCAAATAAAGAAATCTATTTTAAATTTTCCAGGTTTTTAAACACAATTTAAACAACTTTAAACGCAATTTTATGCTAACTTGTAAGATAGATCTTAAAAACTATTTAAATACAGTCTTATATGTTATTTTAATTAATATTTCCTATGGGTAGTTTAGTTAATGTGGCTTACTGTATCAGCTAAACATATCTTATTTATTACTTTTATAGAACGTGTACCTGTAAATTAAAAAAAACCTCTTGAAATTATATATAGTCTATATTATTTATTTATTTTAATAAAAAGATAAATTATTTTAGGCTATACTAAAAGATGTATACTTTCTACAATTATTTTGTATATTACAGGAATATAAATAATTTTCTTATACATTTTTAAAGATTATTGCCCAATTCGTCCTTCTAAGCTATCTATCAATCAATAAATTGACATAATGATACGATTGCATTGACAAATAACAGAATATACTGGAATCCTTCTTGCAATTGCAAAATTTGATTAGATACGTTTTAACAGGATAAGATATTTTGATAAATTAAGATAACAGAACTCAGAACAGACGTGAATAGTTTTAAGAAGTAATCTAAAAACAATAGCTCTTGCTAATTACTTATATAATTTTATACATATAATATTATCTCAGTTCTTCAAAATGTAAATTTGTAATTGTAAAATAGATCCAGATTTTGATTGTCAAAATTTACACAGCTTAGTTTCTAGTCATTAGATTTTTATGAATTTGCTGTTTAATTGAGAACATGCAAATTGATTTTTAAAAAATAGAAATTAGCTAAAGGTTGTTGAAATTTAAAAATATAGTTGTGGATAGTATAGTATAATAAAGGAAATATAAATAATGTATATAGGCTTATATACCGTATATAAAAGCCTAAGAGTATATCTTCTTCACACATTGGTCTAATTTCCGGAGTGATTATCTCTTTTGTTTATTTATTTAATGCTCTCTAAGTAATGTTTGAAAAAATCGTCATATAAAACGTTCTATATCCATTATATAACTTAATAAGCAGAAAAGTTTAAATTTTTTATTTTCGAACAATTTATTAACAATAAATGTCTATTTAAATACACCATTTAGTCTAGACTTTCATATTATATTTACAAATATAGAAATTTTCAAAATTACAATAAAGTATCCATCAGATTATTTGTCTCGATATAAATCATTATGGATTATTTATCATAATCAGTTATTAGTAAAGTATTAATAATTAAAAACCATTTTACGGTATTATCAACTTCAAAAAGGTTCAAGTAACAACTTAAAATTGTAGGGAAAAATATAATTTTTGTATCTTTAGTCGTATGAAACATTACCATTATTTCCATAGCCTGAAGATGATGATGTAAAATTACAGAATTATGGAATGTACTTGTAAAAATTAGGTTATATTCAAATTCTGATTATTAAATTTCGCCGGTTATTAATAAAGTATAAGAATAAATAATCAAATTTTCATAAATTTTATCTTTAATTTTGAAGTGAAGCAAGCAAATGAAAAATTTAAAGCATAAATCAGCCTGAGCATTTTAAAAATTTATAAATTACATTTTAATTATTAAATTTTAATTTAAACAATTTTTCACCATTAATAAAAGAAAAATTCAATTAATTTAATTTATTTAAAATTTGAAATAAATATTATGGTAATTAAAGCTTGGTAACTAATAAAAACAAATAAATAAAATAAATTGTTCGTTTAAATGGTTATTATTATTTTATTAACTATTTTTATAACAATCAAAACTGTAAATCTATACACGTTTTCTGATTATAAATAAATAGCAATTTACAAGAAATCGTAATATTATTGTAGATTAAAATTATATTAAAATCATAAATAAGAAACTGAATACTTTAAGAAATTAATTAAATTGTATAAAAAAAANTCAATTATTTGCCACCAATTTATTAAGCAGGGCTAAAACACATTATGTTCCTTAGTATCAGTTTTAAATAATTTTTAAAACTTCTTTTAATTCCTCTGTTTTTCGTTCTTAGATAACACTTAGATTAGTTGTTTAACTTTATATAGACTATTATTAGGGAGTAATCATAATACACTGGTGGAAATTGAAAGTGTTACACCCACTCAGTATAGTTGACGACATATAAAATTGGGGAAAAAGAATCTTTTTTTGAAGGGTATTGAATGGTCAAAAATTAAATGAACTACATACAGTGGTATGGAAATTATGGAGAAATTTGTTACGCAAAATTGCTATAGTGTTTAGTTTATAAGTTGTGAACTGTGTTAGGGAACATGACTTTTTTTGGTCCATAGGTTGTTGGTAACCAGCTATGCAATATTGACGAGTGAGAATTCCGTACACCCAAATGTCTGACTTTGAAAGCGGTCGGATAATTGGCATTTCAGAAATGGGAGCATCATATCGTGAAATCGCCCAAACGACTGACCGCACTGCAATGTCAGTACAAAGAGTGGTCACAAGGTGGATGTAGGAAGGGTCCAGTACTCGCAGACCTGGCACAGGTCCACGCAGAAGGACGATGCCATATGAAGACCGCCATATTGTGCGGATGGCAGTTGCTGATAGATGGGCGATGGCAGCACAGATTTGAGCAGTAGTTACTGCCAGAGTCACCTCACAGACAATTGTAAACCGATTGCTTAATGCTGGGTTGAGATCTCGGACCCCCATGCAATGTGTTCCCTTAACCAGGTTTCATCGCCAACAACAGCTAACGTGGTGTGCTGCCAGACGTAATTGGACACATGAATGGTATACAGTTGTGTTTAGTGATGAATCCCGATTCTGTTTAGGTCAATGTGATAGTCAGCAACATGTCCGCCAGCGTGTTGGAGAAAGAGCCCATCCTGCTGTAATTTCAGAGTGTTACTCAGGTCCAACTCCTGGTGTCATGGTTTGAAAGGCAATCAGTTACGAGAGCAGGACCGAGTTGGTGGTTGTTGAAGGCACAATGACCGTCCGCCAGTATGTGGACAGGGTAATCCATCCAGTAGTCATACCTTTCATGAACGCCATCCAAAATCGTATCTTCCAACAAGATAATGCCCGTCCTCATGCTGCTGCCATCACAAGACAGGCCTGGCAAAGTGTCGCAATCATGGATTGGCCCGCCCGGTCTCCAGATTTATCCCCTATAGAGCATGTCTGGAATGCCGTGGGTAGACGGATTACATCTCATAGCTATCTAGCGCGCACTGTACAACAACCGACTGTACAAGTTGTGCAGGCATGGAGAGACATACCCCAACAAGACATTCAAGCACTTATTTATTCAATGCCTGAAAGGATCCAAGAGTGTATTCATGCTCAAGGTGGGCATACCACTTACTGAAACATGTACCAAACAGCAATAAAACTTTGCTTAATTCATTTCATTTCATTTTGTGATCATTTCTTCTGGATATGCCCCTGTACATGTTTATCAAGTTTCGTGAATTTCCACCAATTCCATCTGGATGTAACACTTTCAATTTCCACCAGTGTATATGGTTAGATATATGCTTATACGAATATATAACTAAAAGTATTTTAAAATATATTAGAAAACTGAAAATTTACGTTAAATATTTTGCTTTAAATGTAGTTAAAATTCAAAAACAGCATAAATCAATACATAATTTTTGTAGCTCTTTTAGTTCGCTTTGATTTTTTAGAGCATTTAAGACAGGTAGCTTTTTCTCTGGCCTGGATATAATACAGTGTAATTAAAGTATATTCTATATAAAATTCAAAAAATATATCTTTGAGTTTTAGAAAGGAAATCCAGGAGACACAGAAAAACCTATAAACATTTAAAAATACTAATAGACTGAAATTAGTTATGCAAAATTTAATTTTTGAGGAAGTAATTTAACTTTGAACGAGCAAGTGCAATAGTATTTCCCTCCTTTTGTTTGATCATAGTATAATCACACTCAAAAATAATTCGAAAATTTAAAAGAATCGAAAACTTTTCTCGATCAACTCGTTAATTTCATATGCTTTTGTTAATTATTTTAAGAAAAATATACTGAAATTTAATAAAATAATGATGTTTTGATAATTTGATATGTTAATCCTAGAGATTTTATTAATTCTTGTTATAAAAATTTAAATATGATCATATTTTTATTAAAATTACTACCACAAATAAACAGTCGTGAATTATGTTAGTAATATTTAATGTATATATTTTCATTATTTATAAGATTATATAAAATTATTTAATGTTTTATAGTATTAAAAATTACCTGTGGAATAAATCATGGAATTATTTGTTTATTTGTAATATGCAGTCTAAAAAGTTTTAATGAAGAAATAGTCTCAGTTTCTTCTATTAATATGTAATAAGCTATAAGTTTAAATTTATTAATAATTTATGAAAGTAAGACGAATGTAAATATTAGAAAATAAGCAAAGATCTATTCGAATTAACAACCGAAAATAAAATATTTATATTATTATTATTTATATTTGAGATTATATGTGCTAATTTTAAGAGCAAATATATTATGGTTTATATTAAATAAATTCCATTGAAGGAAAATATTGAAATTAAAATTATAGTATATCATCTCTAAGGAAGTTTATATCGAATTTAATTATAAAAAAGTAATTAATTATTTGCATACAGAAAACATCTTTAGTATATTTGTGCTTAAACTCATAAAGAAAGAAATTGTACAAAATCTTCCTGACAAAAATAGCTGCTAAATTTTATTAGGAAATATTCGATTTATTGTTTTATTCTGATTCATCCCGGAAGAGTAATAACGGAATAATCGTTTCTATTTTTATCAGAAAAATTTCAAATTTAGACTAGAAAGTTTCATAATCATTTTAAACAAACATTAAAAGCAATATTGCTATTGTGTAAAATTTTGTTTTCTAAAAAAACACCGAGAAAAAAATATATTTATGTAGGCTGTATTCAAACGTTAAATGTAACGGTATACGTTAGGACGAGTGACGAAGAATTAACTTTATTTAGACGAATTCTCAGTAAAGCGGATAAAACCCTTTGAGCAATATTCACGTAATTTTAAGTTAAGATTTATTATAGGGAAACACAGCGTGTTAGGTGCTACGCACCATTAAACCGGAGTGATACAGTCAAGTAAAATGCAGAAACGTCCCACGCAGACGTCGGCCCAATGAACGTTTTGTCACGTAGAAAGCAATGCATTGCTATGCAACAACGTGACCGTTGCTGACACTTGGCTATGAAACACCTCCCGACGTATCCGAATTCATTCCAACACCACCTGTACTGGTTAATGTTGCAATCTCCTTAAACTTTTATATATTTCTTCATTTTTCCCCTTTTAAATTTATTTTAAAGTTACTAGTAGACTTTCAAATAAAATTAATATTAAAAAGTTAATTTAAACTTTCAAGATTTAATTAAATAGTCTTCTCTTCCTTATTAATAGCGATAATAAAAATGCCTAAGCTTCCGTGATAATAAAGTGATGTCGCTTTTCTAATGTGTATAATGACTTTACAATTTTACAATTGAAACGTATTTCGAAATTTTCCTTAATTTTAAAAATATTTAATCTATATTTTCTCATCTAATAGTTCAATAAATACTGCATTATAAGTAATAAAATTATTGCATTTAAAATGTTCTGACGATTATAATGGACTTATCTACTAATAATTCATTTTAAATTTGAGAGAAATATTGTTCTAATGAAAACAAAATAGCACAAAATAGTAATAAATTCAAAATTAATAGTAGCGATTCTAATATATCATTTTGACACGTGATATAGGCCTATTAATGAGAGTTTTATAACCATAATAGAAAAATTGAAGAATTTTTGCTACAAAACAAGGAAATAACTGCTGAATTTCACTGGTCGTTTGTCTTCATAAACGATATTTAAATACTTTCCTGAAGATTTTCATAAATCTTTAAGAGAAGTACAGTATGTGAAGATCGCTGTTGTAATAACATAAGTTTACAGATTTGCGCAAAGATTAAATGAATGAAATATATATATTTATTTAGCTTACAAAGGCTTTAAAAAATTGGTATTATTAAAATAAATTCTGTTTTGGAAAAGACGAGGGATTTTAATAATTGCACCACCAAGCTAAGGTTTTATTTACTCCGAATTAATCCCATGAAATATGCTATTCCTTATATAAATGCCGCTCGAGTTTATAAAGAAAAATTATTTAAATATTTATAAATCATTTATAAATAGAATAAAATTTGGATCTAAAAGAAATATAAAAACATTTTAAAATTTATATTAATGCGAATTTAATAGAAAATATATGATATTAAAAATATTTATTTTAATGCGTAAGGCGACCCTAGCGGTAAAAAATCAAACAATTTTAAACTAATATCGTCTGCTTTTTAAGTTTATATGAATTAATGTAGAATATAAATTCAATCATATTAATTAATTACAAGAAAATATAATAATTTTTATTGATTTAAATCTAATTTAAAATAAAAATGAAAAAAAAAATACTGCATATTCATTCAATGACAAAACAAAGTAAGACATTCTAATTTATAGTCTAATATTTAAAAAGATATAAATTAATTTAAATAATAAAATAATTTTGTATGATTTTATATATTTACATTCTTAAATTATTAAATATATATTCTTAATAAGAATATATTTATAATATGTATATAAACATCAAAGTGTGTTTATTGTAGCTAAGCCTAATTGTATAATGTAAAATAATGGAAGAAGATTTTTTTTCATGCATAGAAATGAAGAAAATACAGGTAAATTATTGATATTATACTCTAATAAATACAAATTTCAGTCTTACTTCTCTCAAACACTTTTCTTTTTATAAATATTTTATAAGATTTAAATTTTATAAAATTTAATAAGAAAATAATTGAACAGACATTAGAAAAATTTAAAAGTTTAATTACTGATTTTAATTCTTAAAAAATCACGTGAAATGACACGACAGAAACCAAAAATAACCTTTATATACACACGTTTATAAGGTTTACCTGTAAAAAGTGATAAATTAAACATAGTTTTTTTTCTAAAACTGGATTGAAAATTGAATGGCGCCCAGTTAGCGGAAAAGTACCGAATTCATTAACACTATTTAGGCGAAGTCTTTCATGAAAAATCAGAAACAACTGCTTTATCGGTGTGCACTATTTAACACTACAAAAAATTCAAGCACTTTCGGACTTTAGTCTATTCTCTGGAATTGGGGAACCGCTAATTCCCGAGAATGGACCGAATAAGTCCGAAATTACTCCAATAAAACAATTTTTTCTGATCTGTTATTAAAAATAAACTAATTTTGTTTGTTGATAATCAGTAGCACATAGAATTTTTACTTCAATAAATGAAAAATATTTTTAATTTAATAAAGTCTTATAGCTACAACAACAAGTATACTAACAATTTATAAATATTCACTTGTATAAATTGCTACTAAACACAGTAGCTTTAAAATTTTTAATTTAATATAGATTTAATAGTAAGTTCAAGATTAATTACGATGTCGTTGAAATTATATCAATTTTTTTACATATATATGGTACTAGATTTCAAAATTTTATATCATTTATTTTTTTTAAATAACTATTTGAAAAATTTTATAATCTGAATATAAAATTTAATAATTTTTTACGTATTTAAATGGCATAGCAAAAGCGATTTAAACGGAAAGTAATTAGAAAAAATAAAATTATTTACACATTTATAAGAATAAATCTATATAAACCACTTTTTCTGATACGAAAAATATATAATGGATTTGAATTAAGAATTAATTAGGTGGAATGAGATATAAAATGAATAATTTATTATATTTTAAGATAAAAATTATTTAAAATATTTTTCTGTTTGAATTATAGAATTTTTTTGGATATAACAAGATATAAATTTCAATTCTGTTCTAATCGTATAAGTGGTTTGAACTGTAATTTTAGAAAAGTCTATTTTTTCTGAAAGAACGAACAGATAAATAAAAAGTTTATCTTTATGGTTTGATTTAATAATGTAAACAATAAAGGTGTTCGATGCAAAATAACATATTAAGATAAATGAAAATGCATTTACTCAAATACATTTTACATTTAAAACTTTTTTTAATGCAGGAATAACAGTAAAAATTTTTTCAGTACATTGTAATATTAATAAATGCAATCAATTTATATCAAATTTTTAGCTTCTAAATTTATCATAAATTTTAAATTGAAATGATTTTGGAAACACGTTTAAACTTATTTTAGAATTAAACGTAGATTTTGTTTAGTATTGGCTGCTATCTTATGGAATAAAGCATGATTAGGGTCATTAATCCTGAGTATCGTTTCCGATATACTAATCTCTTTGTTTATCCTTATTTGATTTATTTTTAACTTATGTGCTGACAAATACCCTTAAATTTTTAATTTCAATATATTCAAATTTTATTTAAAAATTTCCATCTCAAAATTCTATATGCATATATAAGAAGATCTCTATATATAGTTTATGAAAATACTTTAATTTTATTAGTACCTTAAAGCATAAATTTTATCAATATTTAGCTTAATATATGAATAATATATTAATGATATGCTTTTCAAACAATAATCTCCAAAATGTATAATACGTCAATTTTTAGTATCAAAATGTATAATACGTCAATTTTTAGATCTATATTAAATGTTTTAAAATCAGATTATGATGATATTGCTTTGACATTTCGATTTTTTGGAATTAACTTGAAAGTAAAGTTTTAGTTAATTATCAGGAATAGACCCAATTGTATATTCCTACTGCCAAACATTCAAGAATGTAAATAATTGCAAAAAGTAGACAAGAGTTCGTCTACCGAAAATTATTGGTTCAGTCCAAAGTCCTTTGATAAATTTTGCTTATTTGATTGGTTGATAAAGAGCAATATATTTAATTTTTTCCGTTTCTAGTTAGTGCATTATTAATTACATATTATATAATAATATAATATATTATATAATTAATATGTAACATTACTAAAAAAAATTGTAGTGAATATTGTATCCACATCATGTAAGATATGTGTTCCTTTAAATATTTTAAATTTAAACATTTTCACTTTAAATGATCGATATTTTAGTTTAAAAATTTTGAAGCTACAATATATTTGAACTAAAATTATTTGTATAATTGAATGATTCTTATAATTGAATGATTCTTAAACTCCAGACTATACGTCATTGGATATCTCAGATATATTTTCAAGATTATTTACTTACAAGATAAACAAGGTTACTTATTAAATTAAATTGTAAGAATCAAATTTTTTTAATAGTTATCAGTTAAACATTTTTCATTAAAAACGGAATTTCGATTTTAATTAAACTCGCTATTTTTATCGAACTATCATTTTCTTTAGAAAAGTTTAATTTTTAGGTCACTATAGGGCAGGATTACCGATGACGTGAACGTTAAAGCTGTCAGGAAATTTCCAAACTTACAGTCGATTAGGATAAACATTATTTTTTTCATCAGTAAACTCTCTGAGACATTCTGATGATTCGATACATTACTCACAAATCATTAGAATGTTTTAGAGAACTTAATTTTAGACTTATTTTAGAACTAAAATATTATTTTTCATTTAAAAATCAAATTATAATATTTTTAAAATAATAATTTTGTAGGAAAAATTTCACTAGTCTTACATGAATATTAAAATCCATAATTTGTTAATGATAGTCATAAATAAAGATATGTTATCTCAAAATTGTAAATAAAACTAGAGTTATTTTCGTTTTTCTAATTTAATTCTAAAACATTTATTTCAATAAAAGAAGGTTTTAATTTTAAATAACGAATTTAAATATCCGTTAAAATTATAAACGAATTTCATAAATAATAATTTAAAAAAGGTCTATAATTTACTATTTCTTTTACCTTTATTATGTAGTATTTCTATTCTGTATTTCCTAAGAACTATGAAATGATTCAGCAGTTCTTATATATTCTAACTTTGCTTTTTTTATTCTTGATCATTGATTCAATTTATTCCATACTTGTTTTCTCTTCGGATGTATGTCGAAATTATCAATGTGTAACTAGTAAGCATAATGAATACATCTATATAACATTGGCTAAATTTTGATATATATAAATATAAATTTTTGAAAGAATTTTTTAATGTTTTATTTAAAAAAATCCAAAACGTTTGGATTTTTTAAATTTAGTTATCTTTATATTTATAGTAATTATAACATAAATACGCCTATTTTAAATCAATAATTTAAAATGGGCCTATTTGATAAAAATGAGTCTTTTCTAAAGATTAGAAAAAAAAGGAATTACATAATAATTTACAGTTTCATTGATAATTTAATTTCGAATTGTATAAAAATTATTCAGTACAATAATTAAAGAAAACAGATGTTTAGGTCAAATTTAATTAGTATAGTAAGAATGATTTCCAGTAGAATGATATTTTGTTGAAATTCATTTGGAACTTCTATTATATAATATGCCAATCAACGTTACTACGACTACTACTACTACCATTACTACGACAATTTTTTTTTTATAATTGTGAAAATTTTGGTCGTACAACTAATAGTTGATCTGATTAAATAAGTTTTAAATATCTAGATAATTATATTAATACATTATCAATTTTACTCATCAAATATAGTTAATTATCATAAGGAATTCATTTAATATTAAATAAATAAACACATTGAGTTTAATATATAAAAATTTAAAAATAAAATTTTAAAACGAAAGAATTATAAATCATATAATTTCTGTAATCCATTAAAATTTTATAAATTTTATAATTTTTTAATATTTAAGATTATTATTGAAAAAATATGAATAAAACATGTAACGTATTTTAATTTTATATTTCAAATATATGAAAATTATAAAAAGCGAAAAAAAAAGGTTCATGGACAAGTTTAACCTAAGTAGAAAGTAACCGGAGAACTGCAAGCGGCATCTTTGTTACGACCATTTTTAAACAGTCAGGTGGTTTAACTTTATTGACTTTAAAAAACACGTTGAAGAGAAATACTAAAGGATTCACTCACCTGCTACTGTTAATGTTAATTGGGAGGCTACACTAGCATTTTGAACTATTACACTGCTACCCAGAGAAGGAGCTGTGTGCACCGACTGTACAGGCAAAGACACACTTGGTCCTACTAACACCCCACTCGGAGGGTGATGCTCTTCATTCATGTTTTGTCGTCTGCTTAATGCTAACAAATGTGGGAAGTTTGATACGGGTCAAATTTCACTCCCTTGTATCTATTGTCGGCTTATGGACTTGTACCTCACGGGCTGAAGTGCGCCCAAGGAGAACCATCACCGTCAAACTTCGACTTTTACCCTTATCAAGAGCACGTGATTACTCAGGGTGGGGGCGCTAGTATCCACACTTTTAATGGCTTTTACTATAAAATTTTTTGTAACGCGATTTTATAAGAACAATACAAATACAAATCCACATTGTAAATAGAAACAACCGATGAGATTAAGGAATTTTAAAAATTTGAACAATATCTTAGAAATCAATTCATGCAAAAGTGTATAGAAATATTTCTATTCTGGCATTATCCTCTAATTATGCATATTCGATATCAGAAATTTCAAATTACTTATAAAAATTAAGTGATTAATTAATGAAATATACTTTATATAGTATACATGTAAACTGCATTATATATACACTTTGTAAAGTATGCATAGAAAAATAATGTTTTTTGTTAATATATTTTACAATTATCTGTAAATTAAAGTAAACTAATAGGAACAAGCTCTTCCTAAAAGAAATGCAAAATTTCTAGTATTCTTGCTTCAATATCTATTTATTATTTTTCGTGCATAAAAATTTTCAAAGAAACAAGTAGTACATAAAAACTATAAAAATGATTTAGAAAATGTTGCGAACTAATAAAATCATAAGATATAGTTGATTTCTGAATATCATTAAATTAAAAAATTAGTCAATTAGTAAGAAACTCATGAAATAAAACTGTAATTAACAATCACTTTTTAGTATAATGGTTTCATAAACCTTAGCCGAAGATTGATATGTTTATTTAACGTCGAAATATATTTAGAACCAAAACTCAACTAACAGTTTCATAATTTCGGACAACGAAGAGAATTACTATCTGAAATTTAGATTATTTTTGGCCCTTTAGTAAATTTAATATTTGAAATTTTAATTACTTATTTCCGTGTTTGTCTTTGTGAAAGATATGCTTAATTTCTTGAGTAGTTCGGTCACGGTTTGTTTCCTTATCACGTTTATTGACTTTTTCTGAATCAGAAATACTCATAACTGGTAAAATTACGGCTAGTTGTTTTGTCATTGTAAATGAACTAACCAAAAAGAAAACTTAAGGTGTTGATTTTTGCAATTGATATTTATTATCATGTCTTTAGTGAATGTTGTGAATAAAGTCAATTCCAAATTTTGTAATTCTTATATTTGTATCTATAATGAATATCTTTGTTTTATTATAGCATATACTTTTAAAAACGTGTAGCGCTTCTTACACATTTCAACAGATTTATAGATAGAATCCGATTTAAAAATTAAGAATAAGAAGATTAAGAAAAATATTAAGAATATTATTAATTATTAAGAAGAAATAACTTTATATTAAGAAAACTTATTCTTTGTAAGTATTATTGAAGAGATTATTTGACTTGATACACTCGAATCAAAAGAAGGATCGAATCAAGTCCGTGCATACACGAGTGATTTTGGAAGTTTAACTCCCGTTTGGGAAGAATAAAAAAAAAATTAATAAATGGTATATTGTATATAACTTATATTTATTTTGTACCCGTTCATTTCCTCCGTAGTCTACTGTATTGTGTTACTCTATATACTATATATTACTATATACTCAATACACTATAATATTAGTGTTGTAAAAATTTCTAAAATACGTTATGAAAAAAATAATGTATTTTTTAATCCCACTTTTTTTAAAAAAAAACCTGCTCACGGGCTTGCATTGAATAATAATTGCTTTATTCAACATTTTGCAATAAGTATTTATAGAATGCATGACTTGAATTTTGAAGACTTAAATTATTGCTTAAAATTTTCTCTAGTATTTTTTTAAATAATTAAATTTTACTCCGTAATATTTTATAATTGTAACTTGTCATGATAATTGCCATTAATTATTTCTTACTAAAAAGAAAATCATTGGAGTTATGAAATGCTAAATTTTGGTTTTCTAACCGAATGCCACAATTATTAGTCCCAATAACTTTTCTCATTTTAAAAATACATGTTTTTGATTATATTGTCATAAATTATATTCGCTTTCGGACGCTCTGGTCTTTTATCAAAATAAATCTATACTTATTTTCGAACTTTCATGGTAGTCGGTTTTTGTTTTTAGTTAAATAATTGGAATCATTACGCTCAATTTGAAATTGTAACTTTTTAAAATTGTAATTATGAAGCATTTGTGAATTTTATTAACATATTTTGTTTAGCTTACATGAGCTGTAACATATAAGCTAAACAAGATAATGAATTATACGTAGTATCAAACCGCTGAGGTTTCATCATTCACCAAAAATTTACTATAATGATTGCAGAAAAACTGTTTTGTTATTCTTCGAAATTCATAAGTTTGTTTTTTATTGCAAATTGAAAATTCATTATAATTTCCAATAATTGGAATTTTCGTGAAAATATAAATCATGAATTTAAAATTTTCATTATGTTTATGTGAATTGGATAAATTTGATTTTTTTTTCTCTGGTGAAATAGAAATATGAGGAACGTTGACAATAAATTGATTTCATATAGATTTTTTTTTCTTTATTATAAACAATTTAATTATAAATACATTTCTTAGTTTGAATTTATCAATATTGCTAAGGGTATTAAAAAGTTTATCAATGCTTTCAGTGTATTATAATCCATAAAATATACTATCACGACTATATAATATAAAAATTATGTTTAAAATTGTAATTATGTTAAATGTTCATCGTTAACGAATAAAGAAATACATGATATAATAAAGGTGCATCAATAAAGGGACTGTAAATGATCTTCATATGTCCATCAGGTAAAACTTAAGCGTAAAGAATATTTTAATCTGTTCCTTTCGAAGTCGTATTTTCCCTTATATTTTCTTTTCTTCTTAAGAGGGAAGCGATCCGCCATAAATACTGGGACCATAGGTAATGCATTAACATTCATCAAATTAATTACGCCTACAATCGTTCTGAAAAACTCTTATTACTCTTATTGAAGTATTACTGAAAATCTCAAGATTGAGACTCGTTCTTGGTATAAAGACATTACATTCGTCGAAAGAATGGATAAATATGAAGGACTTCTTAATTTTCATTTAAATTATAAAGTATTTTTAGAATATCATATTAAAATAGATCATCAATACTAAAAATATTTTACATGTATTGAATATCTCGATTATAATGTATAGCAAATACAATCAGTTTTTTTTACTCAAATTGCTGTTTTCAGTTGTATCTTGAAATAAACTTTAGAATAACCGAAGATTTAGAAAGCGATGAGTAAGAAAATAATATTCACGCTTCTTTTTATACAAAATTTTAAGGACGATTCACTACTATTTTGACTTAAATCTTCATAAATTATATGAAATCTACATATTCACTAAAAAAAAAAAATTCAAAATATCATATATTTATTTAAGATTTGTAAAAGGAGTCTTCTGTTAAATAAAATTCTGTTAAATATTTCTGTAAAAAAAACTATATATATATAGTTTTTTTTACAGAAAATAAAATAAATGTGTNTTCCTATTAGTATAATATATATATATATTATTTATTTATTTTTATTCTGAGTATCGCCTGTTTCATTTCATTTGGTAGTAGCACCATCTAGTAGATAGCAACTAAATTATTACCATTATTATTATTATTATTATTGTATTACCATTTATCTAAAATACTTTCGTAATTCTGAAGATGTAATCTACTTACTATATAAGTAGATTACCAGTAAACTTTGTAAATAATTTTCGCATGTAACATGTAAAGAATTCATAAATTAAAGTGAAAGTTTATGAATTCCGTACATGTTTTAAAAACTAAAATTTATTGTGATTGTAACGTGACTATAGTAAACAAAAAAAATCCCTTAATAATTTAAATATTGGTGGGCAAATGAAAATTCGGAATAACTTTCTCCATTTTTTTTTCTACACATAAGCGTGCGAAAAAAAATTGAATATTCCGACTCCTGAAGATTTTATTTTTTTTAAATCGTTTGACTTTTAAAAATGAAAGAACTAAAAGAAGACGAATGTTGAAAATTATTGAAAATTTTTATACTAGAAATTTGATAAAGGGTGAATTTTTCAATGTTAAACATTTTAAATATATAGACATTCGAAAACACACGTATATGATATAATTGAAAGAATAAAAGAGAAGAAAACACTATCTAGAGCTGAAAAAAATTGAGGAAAATGGATTAAAATGACTGAAGCAAGCGTAAGCAGCTAACCGATGCCGCTGTTGGTAACAATGGTAAGGTTTCTTCGTAAGCTGGATAGAAATTTCAAATATCCCCACTCGCATGCGTGGGATATTAAAGGAAAGGAATATTGTTATTAGGAAAAGGATTTTTGAACGCACGAACTTCTGAAAAGCAAGTAAGATTACTCCAATGACTGAACCCACTATTGGTCGACTGGATAAAATCACTGAAAATAATTGATCGCAGGTTCGCGTATGACCAACGGATTGGTTTCTTGAAGATTGCTGGGTTTTCTTTACATGTTTACCCAATAGAGATCAATTTCCTATTAAAAGTCCTCCCGGGAGAGACCACTTTGGAAAATCTTCAAGTGTTTCGTCGCCTTATTCCATTAGCCAACTAACCAATCGAAAACTGAACAAAGGTTTGTGGCCCAAAACCTGAATATTGTTACAGATGACTAGTCTTATTTCACACTAGTGTTTCTTAATGTAAGGGAAATGAAAGTTTTTACTATGAAAAAGGAAAGAATGGTACAATAGAAGTGAAGTTCAAACCTCACGCAGTTTCCGACGAAAGTTTTGATGATGGTAGCCATAAGTTATCTCGGGCAGTCTCAGACTTTTATCGTATCGTCTGAACATTGCATTAACACAGAAGTATACAGAATGCGTTAAGAAAACTAGTCCCAGTTTTGAAGAAGCATTATCCAAATGGAGATTACGTATTTTGGCCAAATATGACAACGTTCCACTATGCTCAAGACATAATTGCTGTCTTTGACCAAAATGATATCTCGTGAAAAAATGAGCCTAATGTATCCAAACTGAGAGCAATCGAACGATTTTTGTATCAGCTAAAACAAAGTCTATGACGGAAGATGGGAGGCCAACTCCACGGCAGAACTTCGCAAAAGAATTCACAACAAACTCAGCTGATTGAGGAAACTGAAGACTTTCAGAACCTTTTTAAAAGTGTGAAAACAAAAGTTCGAAAGAAAGCGACTATTGAATAGATTCAATTTAGTTAAACTGGCAGACTGCTCAAATATGTTTTCTTAAATTTATTTTACTTGCATTGTTCATTTTGTGACCGCACAACTTCCAAAATAAATTCATTTCTTATTCCGGATTTTCAGTTTAACCCCTTTGTGGCCGACCAATTTTTAATTTTGATGTAATTAAACATAAAAAAATACTTAAAACTGAAAAAAAACGAAAGAAATGCGTTAATTTTGAAGAGAAAGCTTCAAAGATTATTTTCCATTGTCTCGCCTTTCCGCGAAATATAATTTTGTCTCGCAAGATTCGCGAAATCTTACACTGTGCAGTGGTTGCAACATTTGTGGGAAAATCTGTCGCAGAATAGCATATAGTTCCTGTATGCCTCCATGCTCGATCATACTGTGGTATATATCCAGACAAAATAAAGCTGTACAAAATACTAAAGGTTTCTTTAAATTGTACCGTTGTTGCACGGGAAGTTATTCATTTGTAATTAATATTGCAATTGCTTATTACCATTGTCATTATGTTCGAACTAGTAAAATTTCATTTGATTCCAATGCCTTCTTCTGGTGAGTAACTTTATGTCAGAGAGCGTATATAGAAAGCAAGAAATATTCATATCTACAAAAAATTTTTTTGAAATACTATATAGAAATAAGATTTCATTATGAGTATTACATAAATTTTAAACTTTGGTCACAATATTTCCGTAACAGCGATTAACAATTAGCAGATAGTAACGACAATATTTACTGTATATGCTAGCGTGTGAGTCTACTTTTTAAACCTGAACACCAGTGGCGTGTCGTGACATTTGATGATAGGGAAGCTGTATTTCCATAAAAGTTTTAGACCAGGGCTTCTTAAACTATGGGTCGCGACCCCATTTGGGGTCGCTTAGCGAAATCTGGGGTCGCGAGATTTTAATGAAAAATATTGAAAATAATTTGTGAGAGTTTGAAAATGGCAAGCTTTGTGTCATAGGTTTCGTGAGTTGCTCTTTGTGTCACTTCTGGTGCAGGGAGACAATGATTTAGTAACACTGATTATAGTGTGAACTAGTGCAGTGTTGTCGCTTTTCAGTGTATTCAGTTGTCTCTGTTCCAAGGTAATCAGGGCTGTGGAGTCGGAGTCAGAGTCGTCAAAAAATCCGCCGACTCCGACTCCTTTTTACTTACCAACTTGTTATGTATATAAAACGGAAAAGTATTGGAATCGTGTCAAATTTGACCCTCCAAGTTTTTTTTTTTGCAAATCTACACGTTTGGAGACCTCCCGAACCCCTCAAAAAAGTCAATAAAGGGGAAAAATTCGCGCGCGCGTGTGTGTTGGCGTCTAATTTGTTTAATTTCTTTATTTTCTGTTCTGAGATATTAAACAATATCTCAGAATGGGTAAAGTTTAAGAAACGAAATGTGGCACTGTAGCTTGCGTATAAAAGGGCATTAATACTATTAAATTTTGGTTCTTAATTAAAGGTCGACAGGGTAAAGACATAAAAGTGGTCATGTATCATATCTCTTAATGAATATTTTACTCGTTATTAGCGTTCAAAATTTAAAAAAATAAAACAAAACTCATCTTTACCCTCAAAGTAAGCTTTTTTGCCATTTTATAATAATACAGTAAAACCTGTTAAGATGTTCTCGCTTAAGATGTTAGAATGATTTAGTTCAACCACTTTGACTTAAATAACTAACTCCTGTGTTAAACCATCCGACTCCGATTTTGACCACTCTGACTACAGAAATTATTAGGCTTCAAACAGGGTGAACGAAATCATGCACCCCACACACAGTCTAACATCCACACATAGAAAAAACCTCGAATCTTTTGCATATCTCGAAATTTCAAGGTGTTCCGAGTCCAAAAATGTAAAAATTTGGGCGGGGTCATTTTTTGACCGAGCGCTACACTTTCCTTCTGTATAACAGCCGGAAAAGTAAAAATTATCGAATACATATTTATATATTACTTAGAGAAGTCTTTTAGCTTTGAAATAAAAAGTTTCTACGCTCTATCTTTATTACAACTTTATTGATTGAATATTTTATTCTGAGGTCATCAGAATTTCCGGGTCTTTTTCGGTAACAAGTCTGCCCCTAGTCGGAGTCGGATGGTAAGGAAAACTCGGAGTCGGAGTCGGTAGATTTTTACGCGATTCCACAGCCCTGATTGTAACACAAGAGACCAGGTAGCACATCATTATTGTTTTTGCAAATTTGTATAGCCTATATCTATTTTATATTTTTTGGGTCGCGAAAAAAATCACAATCATAAATGGGGTCGTGAATAAAAAAAGTTTAAGAAGCCCTGTTTTAGACAAATGCTGGAAATGACAAAAATAAACAGTTTATTTATTTTAATTCTAAAATAGATAATTGACACGAAACAAAGATATAAAAAGTTGTTGTTTTTATTTTTTATAAACTAACTATATTCGGCAATTTTTTCCGCAAAGTCGTTGATTATTTTATCATAAAAATCGTTCGTCGTTAGTTCCATCAAAGTACAGTATTTAAAAGCTCTTTTTCTATTGAAAGCAACGCTAGTGATAACAATCTTTCAACTGACTGAGTGTTCCTTGCCAATGTATCAATTCGCTTCATGATTAAAAACTGCGCTCAACAGTTGCACTCGTAGATGGTGCGGTAAAAATTAATAATATTAAATAATTCTTTTGGTACACTTTGTTCATATTGTCATTAATTATAATATTTTTTGTCTAACAAGTAAGAGTGACTTGCCAATATAGTCTGGATATGAATATAAATATTGCAATTCACTACGTCGAGTCGGCAATCTTTCAGCGGTGTTGTGCCGAACGTCAGTTATAGTGTTATTCCGAGTGCCGGCATGATTCTACCAAGTTTATTAGGTCTATATATGTTATCAAAATTAGTCCGGTTATAACTGACTTCAAAAATGTATAATTTTGAAGTTAAGTCGTTAAGTGAATAATGTTCTTACATGTGAAGCGCTTGAATAACATGGAAATGGAGACACGGAGCGTAAACAGATGAGCTGTAATAGAAATATACAAACAAGAGATTCGTTTTTAATGCACCGCGACCTTCGCTGAACTATGAAGTACATTTAAACATGTAATTAATAATTAAAATATAATTTTTGCTACATTTCTATTCAATCAGAGTGCCACTAAAAATCGTCCTGCTTGCCACAGGTTGCTGACCCCTGCACTACGTAATTTAGATAAATCAAAAAATTCTCCATAAAATTTACTTAAAGAATTAAAACTCACTTTGGAAAATTATTTTTCATAATATTTAAAATTATTAACATCTAAGTGATAAAAATTCTAAAGATTTTGCCTGAAAATCTGTCAATATAATTATAAAAGAAAACTATAATTAAATATAACTTTGTAAAGAAACGTACATAAAAATAACAACATTGAATATTCTTTACTTTTTAAATCTTAAAACAATGCACTTAATCAAATAGCTTACTTGGAGTGGCTAATGGATAGAATTGTTGGAAGCGTTATATTATGCGATATTTTAGTGTGTAGCATCCACCAGCTAAACCGCGTGAGGTTGGTGCTGTATAAAGCGCATGGGCGAATGCCTGTAATCTGGCTGCTTTACACGATTCAAATATTTTCGACGTGGAAGCTATCCCGTATTCGACAATACAGCCCTTCCATGGGAAATATGCGTACAGTAGACCCCCCTATAACGCTTAGATACGTTCCACGTTAATCGAATTTTACGTTGTAGGAATCATTAAATACATGAGCCAATCGCAGCCCGACACATGTGAAGTTTACGGACTAAGGCTGTTTGAATGGTTTTCTTCTATAAAATTAACCGATTCTAGACTAATTCCACTCAACATTTCCAAAACACGTATAGGGGTCGACTGTATACGAATTTATGTTCGAATATACAATAGCAATCTTAACGTTGTTTTTCGCATGCATAGAAATTTGTAATAAAACAATACATTATGCGGTTATAATAAAATATTAATTTTAATTAATTCAAAGTACGTTAAAATATGAAAGTAATCGCACAATATGTACAGTATTTATATTTTAGAAAATATGGACTGCACGCTACTGCTGAAGACTGAGTGGATATAGCATGTATAGAGTATAAGTAATGCATTAACCATATTATAACTGAATCCATTAAAATACCTTATTTATTGCTATTGTAAGCAACTGTAAAAGCCATAATCGCTTTATATTTTAAATTTTATTGTTAACTCAATTAGGATTGAAGGGAAACTTGAATAATATATACTGGATGAAAGTTTTCAAAACCTGGAAAATAAGTTTTAGAATTTTGGTATTTTTGAAACCGTGCCAGTAATTTTTAGTAATTCGAACACAAATCAATTATTGTATTTATTCAGACACTTGGCAAATCTCATCATTAAACTGAATAAAATTTAATGATGAGATTTGCCAAGTGTCTGAATAAATACAATAATTGATTTGTGTTCGAATTACTAAGTTTTAGAATATGAAGATACCTAGCATGAACTATTAATGAAATTAATTAATAATTGAAATTTCTTAATAGAATCGTATTGCTTATTTCATGTTTTATTGTTTAATACTATATCTTTATTATATCTTTTCTTCATTGTCTGTTATCTTATCTGGTAATCGTAAATTTTCGCTATCGGCACGAAAGCATGTATCTTTGAGTACCTTGTCATGTTATTCTGTAATAGTGTGTTTATACCGTAAAGATTTTACGATCGAATTAATAAAAATAAACATCGTATCCTGTCAATCGTGGACGAGCGACTGTCCTCCATTTTTATTTTTGTGTTGTAAACAAGAATTGTACTCATGTGATAAATCTACGTGCGCTCATTGATTGCAGCGAGCGACGAGAGACTTTTTGTCTTCCAAAAGTTATAGCGATTTGACTCCCCGATGACTGCTGTCCCACTGCCTTAGAAACAGGTTTTTCTGTCGTGCAGCGACATGTCTCCCACAAAAATCGCCTAATGTGTCATGCATGGCCTTTACATTTACGTACCCACCTGAGTGGATAAAACCATTGAATGGTAAAGCAGTTGGTCGTGGGTGCGCGCTTGGCCAACAGACCTGCCACATGGAGTTTTTTGGATTTTCTTCACATTAGTAACACCCAAATAAGAGCAAGTTTCGCATAAAAAGACTTCACAAGGCATACCCCTCGACAGATTGCCCATATGTTGCGTTACTGTATATGAATAAAACCAAACCGTTACATTTATATGGTATGATAAATTGTTATTTAATTATAAAAATTTATTACAAAGATTTTTATTCGTCATTACATTGTTATTTATGAAATTAAACATTGAATGTAATTCAAAGTAAGTTTTATTTTGAAATATGTTTAAAAAATGCAGTGTCTACATAAATTTTATAATCGAAGTGATGTAAAGTAGTTAATGAGTCTAAAATTTATTATTAATTTTTAAATATTCATATTTAACATTGTATTCTCATTGAAATGGAATATGTAATCACGAAAGAAAACGTTCAACAATATTATTGAAAAATGATTAACTTCATCACGTTATTTGAATTTATTTTACGATTAGTTAATTGTGTTTACATCAGTATTTTCAATTGGAGAGTTATTTTCAGTTTGTTATTCCACGTAAATACAGAATTAGCACGATGTGGGTTAATAATTAACTGTACTCATTCGAAATGTAAAATAGAATAATATAGAATATAAATAGGCAGAGCAATTATCAATGCTATTATTTTATGTTATTTTTACTTTTGTAACTAAATGCATCAAAATATATGATCAGAAACATGACTATTAGGTATTAAGATTGCATAATCATAAAATTTTTTGTAAAAAGATACTTCAAAAGTAGTCGCATTTCTTTAAATAAAATATTGTGCTTATTGTATATAACATCTACTAAATAAAGATTAATTCTGTATTTCACAAAATAATCGAACCCGCATCATTAATAAAATAAATGAAGAGAAGTTTTTGAAAAAAATTCGCTTTTAACTTTGGAATAGAAGAGAAATCTTGCGAGAATTTGGCAATCCAATGTTTCATTTGAAAGTTTCCCACTGAATAAAAATTGAGCAAAAATTATCTTTCTCCTACAAATTATTTGTTGCCAAGGAAATTTTTCCACATGCTATTATCGTTAACTAATTTCATTACAAAAAAAAAAAAAAAACAGAATTTGACATTACAATAAAATTACCCTGATTCTGTGATAACATATTTAAAACTAGATGATCGAAATTAAGAATGTATTCAAATGATGAAAAATTATAATCAATATTTGGGAATAAAATAAACATTTGTAGATGCAAACTAATCACGAATGCGATAAGAGAAATAATTTATTACTTTTTCTTATGCAAATATNAGTATTTATTAATATACATAATTATATACAGTATATATAGCAGAATTAATAATGATGAAAATGAATTAGTCGCGTGTACACTGTAATAATATGACTATGGGAATTTATAAATATCTTTACATATTACACACTTTAGCAAAATTATTTATTTCTAAAACGATTTTGGTTGTTAGAACAGCCAAAACCGTCGGAGAAACGTTTTAATTATTAATAGTAGCAGTAATATAGCCCGATCTAATCCAGCAATCGTTTGGCTTTAATATTTTTAAAATAAATACAAAATATAAAAATAAATAGCTTCATATTCTGTAAATATTAAACTTAGCAGTGTAATGAAGATTTGTAAGATATGCAGTTGTGCTTTGAATAAAAGAAGTCGTTCGATACACATGCAGACTTGAGATATTCGCAAATCAGACGAATTCTTTGGATATGTTATTTCTGAATATTAGTTTACTTCAAATGCCAATGTGAAAATTGCATTTATTATAAAAGCATATTAAACGATTCGTTACTCATAGTCTCACAGATTAAAAAATTTCGGACTCAGAATTAAAAGAATATTATCGAACTCTGACTCTAAAATAATTATTAAATATAACAACATATCTATGTAATTTTGCATTTCCCTTTCCATGTTCATCTATAATTTACCATAAGCATGAAAAATCCTACAGTATTATTATTGACGAGACTATATCTCGTCTCTAAAATCGCGCTGCTGTCAACGGCTGCACACCTTAGAGGTATGAAGGAGTACTGTACATGTCAGGAATTGCAATTTGGCACAGGGTATTTGGTGCCCAAATCATGCGCACATAAAATAAACCAGACTTGTAGGTAGTCAGGGACCGAGAACAGGGTCAAAATAAAATACAAAATGCTGATATTGTTTCTACAAACAGGCGCGAGTGCGAGATTTGCGCATGCGTTGCTCTCGCTCTCTGAGAGACAGTCTCGTCCCAAGAATGGCTTTGCCGTTTACTTGTTTCACCTTATTTTCATAAGGTGAAATAACAATACCGTAAGAATGCCAATAATGGTCAAAGTTAAGTAGTAGTTATTATGTTGGGTTTTGTGAGTTATACTCGGTTCACACCAGTGGCTGTGTACTATGCCGGACCAAAGTCAAGGCATAGCAACCAAAACAAAACTAAAATTAAAGACGTGTGTCAGTGTGTGTGTCTGTATTCAGGAATTTCCTAACAATGTGGCATGAATTCAATATAGTGGCCTTCTGTAGTGTGATGTATGTATTTCTACTCAATTGTAATGTTCCCAGGCTTTTGTGTAGCGTGTGTGGTATCACACCTGTACAGGAGAGAACGACANTATAGGGGGTTGACTGAATTTTCAAGGAACGTATCTACTGCGTTGTAGGAGGCCTACCTGTACAATTTTTGAGATTTTGACCAGCTCTTTATATAATAAAAATGCCCACAAAAACCTTTGTATCTCCAGTTGTAAAGTTTTTTATTAATGACTAATGCTTTCAATCTTAAAACAGATGTTCTTCAGGTCCGAATATACAAATGAATTAGAATGTAAATTAGAACATAATAGTTTTAAAAATTTGAACAACCAATAAACAAATATAATAATGGAATTTTTGTAATTTTAAAAATTTCTTTATTTGCAAATTTTAAGTTCAGTAAAATAGTCTAAAAATTAAAATAGCTTTGGAAAGAAATCAAGATAATTCTGATCTAAATTAACGAACGAAGACAAATATTTTCAGATTATCAAAAGCAGATTCTGGATGGGGGAAGGTACAAAAGGTAGAATAAGCTTCACACTTAAACAAAAGGAAAAGATCAGTATTAGTTATACTATCTCAAGAAAATTAAGTTAACATCATCTAGTTATTCGTATCGCAAAATTATTTAAAACTGTACAATACAAGGTTACTGATTATTTTAAGTTAAAATATTCAAAACGAAAGAAAAAAAGAAAGAAAACTAATGAAGGCAGCATAATAAACAATAACAAAGGTTTAATAAAATCTGAAATTCAACAAACGAACTGTAACCGCTGTTGATTAAAAATATAAGATTAAAGAATTAAAGGATTATTACAAGTGTATGCTAGAAAATTTATAACGTTAAAGGTTATATTTATGAAACTTTACTTTTCCGGCTGTTATATATAACAGAGAAGAAAAGTATGGCGATCGATCAAAAAATAGCTTCCCCCAAGATTTTTACATTTTTGGGCTCAGGGAACCTGGAAACGTCGAGAAATGCATAAAAATTTGGGATGTATGGATGTTAATGTGTGTATGGGGAGACACGATTTGTTCACCCTGTTTGAAGCTTAGTAACTCGTCTTTTGTCGAAAGTTTCTGAAATTTGGCATGGGGGTTTGATATGGGATTGATACTATTAAATTTTGGTGATTAAAGATCGAGAGTGTGGGGAGATAAAGGAGATCGTGTGTATCTCCAGTAGGATCGGACTTAATGATGATTTTACTCGTTATCATTTACAATTTTTTTTTTATATATAAAACTCATCCCTACCCATGTCCTTAGTGTATGAGTGTGTGATTTGTAGGAGTTGATGAAGTTGTTTTTGTGTGGATGCATAAAGTTTTATGTCGTCCATGTACATGAGATGTGACAGCGTAAACTGTGTTGTTTTTTCATGTCTGATATTGTAGCCATAATGCGTGTTGTTTAACATGTTGGATAATGGGTTCAGGGCTAGGCAGAACCAGAGAGGACTCAAGGAATCTCCTTGAAAAATTCCTCGCCTAATGAATATCTCATTTGTTTGTATGGAAGTAGTTATTATTATTATTATTAGTCTTTTCAGTTTTATTGTTTTTGTTATCTAAATAACTAAATTCCTGAAATGTATTTTGATATTGTTTAGCATTAGTCTTGTTTGCTCAGCTGTACTGCTTTACGGAAAAAATGCCTTTTAAGGGATATTAATCGCATTTCGACGGAGATTCTCGATGAGAACATCTAGCTGTAACTACTTTTTCTGAAGTTAATCATTATACTGTATTTATTTATTTATGTGTTGACTTAAATTTGCTCTTATAACTGAATAAATTCGATTAGAAAATTACAAAATCTTTTTTGATGCCAATTCGAAGAATCTACTGAATTTAATATCAGTTGAGTTTCCATAGCGATCGAAATTACCTATACGATCGCATAATAAATTATACTCTATCACTATGAGGACCTTATTTGACATGAGATATAGGTTAGGGTGTCCCTTATTTTTTTCGTCAAAATGTTTGCGTCCACCCCCTAAATTTTTGCATTTGTCAGAATTACTCAAGTATGAAGTTCCATCTCGATAGGATGACATTAACCTGTACCGATGAGAGCACGAAACTTGAATACCAAGAATGATTGATATAGAGAATATTAAACAACAGTAAAATATTGTTATTCAAAGTATATTTACATTAAAAATTCTTGCTTTCCAACTATTGTTTTTTTCTATTAAACCAGATGGATATTAAAAATTTTAATAAGGTTCTGTTTACATTGCTTACAATAGGACCTACTTGGGCCGCATTTATTTACTTCAGCCGTTGACAGAAGTAGAAAAAAAAATACAAAATCATTTTAAAAAGTTAACAACTTTAGTGTTAGTACTTTAGCAAGGAATTTAAAAAAAAACTTTTTTTTGGCAGGCTAGATATTGAAAATAAAGCGGAATTTGGAAAATGTTTGTAGAGGATTTTAAGCTTACTTTTAATCCTAGAATCTATCCGTAAAATATTGGCACCGAGTTTCGTTACACCCTGTATACAGAATATAGGTTTGTTTGCAATTTCCATATACAATACTAAATATAAATATAGAGTGATTCGGGGAAGATGTCTAACATTTTGCTTATGAAGGAAATTATAGCGATAATTTGGATTTTGGAGGTCTCTAACGAAAATATCATATTCTTCAGTATGTTTTTCAAATAAAACTTTCGAATATATGAAAAATAATTATGTATTGTGTTTGCAATGACGACTTTTCCACTGTCTGGCATTTTAGGCATCTCACCCCCAGTATCCGGGTGAGATGCCAAATTCCATTAGAGTAAGGCAACAAATATAATTGCATAAAATTAATTTTCGAATATCTTAACCAAATTTAATTTAATTTCATTTGTACAAAGTACTTTATAGTAAGTGTAACAAACAGCACAGTATAAGTATTGTGAGTTCCCGCCGTTCTAATGTGCTCTATAGCTAGCTGAAAGCTTTTTTCAGTCCAAAAACCTTTTTGAGAAGTCCTTATATAATTTCTATGCATATCCTGCAATAAAACGAGAAAACAAAAATTTATTAAAAATAGGCATGTTATCCCAAGAAAAATGTGGCATCTTTCCCATTTGTCGGGGTAAGATGCCTAGTGGAGTCACGTGTTCTATCATGTCCGATCGGCGGCCGGATGGCCGAGCGGTCAAGGTGGCAGCCTACCGCTTCGACTGAAATAATTAAATCCTAAATATGCGGCCGGATGGCCGAGCGGTCAAGGTGGCAGCCTACCGCTCTGGGGGACCCGGGTTCGAATCCGAACGGGTCGAAAAATCCCCAGGAATTTTTCGGGGGGTGGTCCGTTCGGATATGTCGGGCCCCGTCCCTCACCACCCGGCAGCCCCACTGTGGGCCTGGCCGAACCCATAATGGGCTTGCAAAATGAGGCCCTCTTAGTGCCCACAGGGCGGAAAGAGTTAAAAAAAATAATAAGTACAAAGACTAAATCTGTTTTTTTCCGCTTGCCGAAATTGTTGCCCAAACCATAAGAGAAACCATTTCGGTCTTAACGATTCATTTGGACCTCACGTTGTGATCTGAGATCGTGCCAATAATAGACCGTATGCCGTCTGGACCAATTAAATTAAAACGTTTTTCATCGGAAAACAAAATTGTGTCCTTCCGATGCCGTCCAAGATCTATCGCTATACGGTTTTCATGCACTCTTTTCTATGATGTTGCGTTAATGCAGGTTTTGCTTTAATGTCACATATCTGGAATCGTGAAGTACGCGAGAAACGGTTTGCCGTGATGGATTCTTGGTAGGTGCGTAGTCATTTCACTCGCGGACATTTTTTCGGTGTCATTTGTCAGGTAGACGACTCTTCTTACGCCTCTTGTCGACAAACTCTGTTTCGTCCTGGACATTTACGATCAGCTCGCCAAACTCCTCGTCGGATAGCACGTTGAGTTGCTTGTCTTTATACGTTTAAGTTTTGCAACTACTACTATATTTAACGTTGCGACCATGTAGCATCGTGCAAATGCCATATTTCTGTTTCAATTTTTGCAAGCGCTTTCCCAAGTAACGTTTTCTTCTTAAAGTTAAAGCATTTTAGTTAAGCATCTACTCTTGTAAATAATACCTATCTACATAGCAATATACAAATTGGTAAAGTCCAATTGTTTGTAACTGGTTTTATATTTACGAACAGCTTAAAATTTGTAATTTTTGTTTTCTAACGTTAATTTTTGAAATAAAAGACATATTTCTACCATAAAACGTTTTTTCCGCTGTAACACGTTGCCTTACGTCATCATCCATTTAATAAAAATTTTTGTATGTTTAAAGTAACAAATTTTGTTGGTGGTCTTATAATTTGAGCAGCGGTGTAAAGCGTGTGCGCGTTGAGTGTCGCGTTGTTGCTCGAATAATAATAAAGTGAAATTTAGTCCATTAATAGTTGCGCCTTCTCAAAGAATAGAAATAATAGTCACACTCTAATAAACAGCTCAGTTAGACAGCGCTGTGTTTATCATAAATAAATATGATCTATAAGCTACATAAGTACTGTATTACGAAAATTTAATAATCGTATGAGTCATTGCATATTTAATCAATAAAATTCTCAAAGTAATAAATTAAATATCATAATTTACATTCGTGTGTTATATCGCGTAGGATTTGCCGTAGGCCAATTGCTCGCCTTATGTCGTAACTAGCAAAGAGGTCACTGATAGGATGCAAATATACACGAGTAGGGCGCTCTGATTGGCTAAATGAATATAAACAAAGACGACCGCCTTTGGTAGATTATAAACGTTTTGAATCGTAAACTATATATTTACATCGTTTTTTTAAATTTGTACTTTGTACTAAAAATAGTACGATAGATGCCCGAGCGATATAACGAGATGGCGATATACAGGAACGTGCTAATCGGAGTATTACTGTATACGAATAAAATTCGAATTTTTTAACCTTATTTGTTAATAAAAAAAGTAATAGACGTGAAAATAATTACTCGAACAAAATTATTTTTCTGATAATCCAATAAAACCAATCAAACTATTGATTTTCTTACGGTTCTTGCATTTCAACAGTTTTTAAATAATATTTCATTATAAGGTAACGACAGAAATGTTTTTTCCAAGCGAGAATTTTCAATTTCCACGTTTAAATCTTAAAAATCGGCAACGCAATTACAGAAATATGAACTTAAAAGATGACGGTATTCACCGGTTTGCTATTAGAAAAGTTTGTGATTCTTTTCACTTAAAAAGTAAATTAGATTTATTTGCTTCTCAAGAACTTTTGTGTTGGTCCAATAGTGATGACGATAACGTCAGTTTCTTCCGACATCGACATACGGAATTTTTCATTTTCATTTCTCCCCTAATCGATTCATTTATTTTCCCGAGTTTTTCTATACAGTAATACCCCGAACATACGCGATAGGTGGGACCGAGCGATAACCGCGTAAGTCGGGGTATAATTTCGCAATTTGTGTAAAATCCAAGTCGGATGTATGTAAGCTAATAAATGTTCTCGTTAATCTTATCTCGTCTTTTGATTCGTTCACGGTTACAAGAAATCACCACAATATACTTTTTCCACGGGCCGAACCAGAGGCTGCCCTAGGAGGATTTTGAGATGGTGCGAGATCTCATTGTGGTGTCAGATTAGAGATTACAGATACATTTTTCACATTATTATGCTTTATCAACACTCTACGCTGCACTTAAGAGATCTGTAACTCTAAACGCGTGGTGAGTTGTTGACATTTTTTTCAGGCGTCAGAATTTTTCATCGAGCTATTCGGACTTCAGTAGCTAATATTGAAAGATTGATCGCGGGCCGCATAAATTCATTAGACGGGCCGTATGTTGGCCATGCCTGAACTAGACTATCTAAGACCTACCTAACTAGTTCATGTATTGAATTTGAATTTTTATATTTTATTTAAAACAATTAAGTTATAACTTACGTATATTTTTAAAATATTTAATTTAATAAAATTTTAAGCCTAATTTTAACGTAGAGAAATACAGTATAATCAGAGTAAACTATACCTACTTTTAG
>NW_019385065.1:259241-358826 GCF_000671375.1 Centruroides sculpturatus | reverse complement strand
AAAAAAAAAAAAAAAAAGCATGTCCGATCGGGATCGGCGGTAGCTGACAATGGAAACTTTAGAACTACATCACACATGAATTGTTTTTCGTAATTTTTAATAAATTTTATTTTAACTTTTAGTTTTAAAATGACTAGAAACATTTCACAACAAAAACTTCGTTCTTATCTTGCTTTTATTCTTCTCAGATGTAGAAAATATGGTAACGGTAGCCAACTACAGCTTTCCGCACTCAATATTGGCCCAACGATCCATCGTTCAAACACACAACAATATCTGACGTCACCGTTTGAAATTATCAAAAATTAGGCATCTTCCCCAGCTTACCCCGAATCACTATACTATAATTAAAAACATTATTGTAACAAAAAGTTATTTCAGAAATTATTAATGGTTCAATATATTCTTTGATTTTATTTTTTTACTATTATAAGTTCTAAAATTACATAGTAAAATTGTTTAATTTTTACTTTATTAAACAATTAAAACAATTTAAAATTAAACAATTTTAATTACTAACTTTTAACTTTAGTAGTAAAGTTAAAAGTCAAAAGTTAGTAATTAAGGAATTTTTGTAATTTTAAAAATTTCTTTATTTGCAAATTTTAAGTTCAGTAAAATAGTCTAAAAATTAAAATAGCTTTGGAAAGAAATCAAGATAATTCTGATCTAAATTAACGAACGAAGACAAATATTTTCAGATTATCAAAAGCAGATTCTGGATGGGGGAAGGTACAAAAGGTAGAATAAGCTTCACACTTAAACAAAAGGAAAAGATCAGTATTAGTTATACTATCTCAAGAAAATTAAGTTAACATCATCTAGTTATTCGTATCGCAAAATTATTTAAAACTGTACAATACAAGGTTACTGATTATTTTAAGTTAAAATATTCAAAACGAAAGAAAAAAAGAAAGAAAACTAATGAAGGCAGCATAATAAACAATAACAAAGGTTTAATAAAATCTGAAATTCAACAAACGAACTGTAACCGCTGTTGATTAAAAATATAAGATTAAAGAATTAAAGGATTATTACAAGTGTATGCTAGAAAATTTATAACGTTAAAGGTTATATTTATGAAACTTTACTTTTCCGGCTGTTATATATAACAGAGAAGAAAAGTATGGCGATCGATCAAAAAATAGCTTCCCCCAAGATTTTTACATTTTTGGGCTCAGGGAACCTGGAAACGTCGAGAAATGCATAAAAATTTGGGATGTATGGATGTTAATGTGTGTATGGGGAGACACGATTTGTTCACCCTGTTTGAAGCTTAGTAACTCGTCTTTTGTCGAAAGTTTCTGAAATTTGGCATGGGGGTTTGATATGGGATTGATACTATTAAATTTTGGTGATTAAAGATCGAGAGTGTGGGGAGATAAAGGAGATCGTGTGTATCTCCAGTAGGATCGGACTTAATGATGATTTTACTCGTTATCATTTACAATTTTTTTTTTATATATAAAACTCATCCCTACCCTCAAAATTAAACTTTTTGCCATTTTATAATAATTAAAAATAAAAATAAAGTATTTTAAAATAAAATATCATAATCACACATGCAGTTTTAAATGTTACCGGAAAAGTTAAGCAATTGATTGCTGGATTTTTTCCTGAGAGAAACTCTCAAATTAAATTTTTTTTTTTTTCTAACTTTGAGTTAACATTGTAATAACTTAAGTTTTATTGTTAAGACTTATAATAGATTTGAAGGTTGATATTCAATAATCGAATGTAAGATTTTTATTTCAACCGTTATAAGATTCTTAATATTTAAGAATTGTAAAAATTTATAGATTCTAAAATTCGTAATAAAATATACAATAATTTAAAATTTTAATAATGAAATATTAATAGGGGAAGGTAGGGCAAGATGAGAACGTTAAGGTTTGAAAAGTCATAAGATGGCAACCACTTTGATGAGAACAATAAATTTTTATTCTCAGCAACTACAACATGTGGTAATAATATAATACAAAATTTAATTTTTGAAAAACGTTTTTAAAAACAAGAAAATTTAATATTTTAAAATTATATGTAAATGCATCATCTTGCCCCACCCGTGGGATAAGATGGGGATATTATTTTTATATACAAGAAAGACAAATTAAAATGGTTAAACTGTCGTTTTCTTCAATATTGGCGCAAGAACAGTGTGTGCCCATTTATCACAATGGCTACATTTAGCCCAACTCTCTGTAGATGGAGTATAACCCTCCACAATAGAGGCATTCTGTGTCATTTGTCTTTTGTTTCTTGTTAGGCCTACTCTTGCTGAAGGGGCCTGTTTGTCGTCTCTGCAGCAATAAATTCTGTTTCCGAAAATACTTCTGAATTCATAGGCCATATCCATGGTCAACCTGGGGCTAGACGGGTATCCCATCTTGCCCCCAACGTACACTTTTCATACTGACTACAAACACAGGTAAATTTCATTTCAAAAATAAACAATTACAGTCTTAAAGGTTACTTCGAATACTATAATCTCTTCACCTAAAAGGTAATGTAAAAGTTCACAATGATACTTTGTAGAAACTTTTTAGCAGGCATAAAATTAGATGAAGTATTGCCGAAACATGAAAAACGTTCTTACTTCCAAACAAAGAGAGCGATTTGGACGTTCTCTCGCTCCATAACCCCTTTCGAGGTAGACATTTAGTTCCCCAAATAACAGCTAGATAAAAGCACATTAACCACAAATAAACAGACGTCCCTTTCTTACCCCATGACCTCATCTTGCACCACCTTTCCCTATACGAGTTTATTATCTTTATCCATATTTTTTTAAAGTTATTTTACACTTATTTTATAACTGTTAACAGCACTTTAAAAATCTATTTAACTTTATGTAAGATATGCTAATTTAAAATTCAAAACTTTGTAACGTGTATTTAAAAAGTATTTAGGAATAATATTTAACAGTCCTAAATGCGCTATCCTTTCCAGTTATTCACCTGTAAGAAATTCATTCAAGTATGAGTCATCGTTTGCACGCACTCGTATTTTTTTTATTTGCTTATTCGAAATTCGCAAATTGTCATTATATTTCATCACAGAATAAAGAGAAAATATGTAATTAGTTGATAATGTTCAATTCTGAATCGTTTGGATCATAATAGGTGATGAAAGCCAGTGTTTTCGACAAAGATCTGCAAAGATAAAACAATTTAATAAGATCATTACTTTTTGACACTGAAAAAAATCAAAAAAATATTGATGTCTTGTAATTGTAGGAGAACGAACCATTTATAATAAATGTAGCTAGATCAGCAAAATTGAATATTTAGCACAATTTTTGGATTATTTGATTATAATAATTCAATATGAGAGGCTTCAATTTCAGGAATAAAAGAAAAGAAGGCTGATTCGTGCTGACCAGAATGTGCGGTCTTATTCCGTTATGATGGCAAAAAAGTTTTCAGAAAAGAGATTGTAGAACTACATGCCTTTCTTTCTTACTTATGCGATTCATTTAACGTAGTCTATTTCTTTTTTCCAAAATCGAATTGACACTAAAATGAAGACGATTTGAAGATACAAAGATATTAAAAGAAATGTGCGAAGTAATTGATGTTAAATATCGAATAATTTCAATTGATAACATTTTGATGAGTGAGTTAGGTATTGTGTCCGATCCCGGTGTTGATTTGTCTTTAAGTTTTTTGATACAGTCCTGTAGTTCTTCTATCTTAATTATCTAGTCCTGTTGAATTTCTGGTCTTGTCTTGGTTCCCATATATTTTTTACCAACATTTTTCTGATAATTCTCTGAGAATTTATTGTAATATTTAAGCCAAACATTGTATTCAACTCTAGTCTGTGTATTCCATCCTGACTTTCTTTTACGAAAATTGTTAATTATTTTCCAGAAGACTCTCGAATCTTTAGCTTCTGATAATTTCTTGCTGATTTTTGAAAAGAATAGTTTTTTCTTAGGTTTGATTAAATTGTTATACATTCTTTTATACTTTAGGTAATTCATTAATGCTCTACTGGTGTTTGTTCTTCTAAAGATTTGTAAACTCTTTTGTTTTTTTAATTTGTAGGAGTAATCTTAATTGATGGAGTAATTTAAAGTTTTTCAAGGAAATCAATTAAAATAAAATATAAATAGGCCCACCTTATTAACTTATTTGATCTCCGAATATAGTTTTGATATTTGTATGTTAAAAAAGACGTGATTACAATCATTTTCAAAAGTAAATAATTTAAAAAATATATTAACGCAACTAATCTTCAGATCCTTAAACATATTTGTATTATTAAAAAAATTCATATTGTTTTTAATTGCAAAAAGTTATGATAATTTTTTTTTCTGTTTTCTTTGATAAAAATTTTAAAATGTTAATGTCGTTAAAGATTTTTTTCAATAACAATTTAAAACGTCTGTTAAGGATGCATTATAATTGAACACAATGAATTAAATTAAAACAATTTAAATTATTTTCGTTATTATTTAAAACTTTTATTTTGTATTTATTTTAATGGATAATTGTATATAAATTTTATAAGGAAAACAACTTAACAGTTACTAATGATATTTTTATAGTTTTTAAGAATATATCAATACACAAAATTTTCATTTGTCGACACATTTTCCTGGAAGTTGTTTAAGAGATTCGTGAGGTTTGCATTTCAAACCGTTTGCGCACGTTCCTGCATAATTGTATATGCCTCCGCATTCTTCATTTGGTCCCTAAAAAGTGTAATAATTTCAATGTATAATAATAATAAATAATTATTTTTAATAATATAAAAACTCGCCTTATATAAACGGCTGGTTATATACTCTGAAATTACTTTTTCGATAATTTAAAAGAGTAATATCTAATTCTTATTTGTTAAACTTCCAAATAATTCCAAAATAAAAGATAATAATATAATTTATCCATTTCTACGTATGTTTTATGTTAAAACTAATGTTAAAAATGACTAAAATGAACTAACTTTTGCACAGATGTAGCAACAATTACAAATATCTCTGGTTTTACCGAAAGAACAACTTTGGGAAGGAGGACAGGATACATTTTCGCAAGAACAAACGATTTCATCTATGGATTTACTGTAATATAAATTAAGATTAATTAATGAATAAGTATAGACTTTAATAGTTTGATTTACCTTTGGGAAAGAGAGAGAAACGAGTAAACGAGGAAAAATAATATCCGCATCATTGTAACCTGTAACAAAAAACTTGATAGTAACCTGTCTGACTAAATTATGTAAAATCTGCTGGTATTATTTACAGTTCATTATTATCTAAATATTATACTAAATAAAATTATATTTTTAAATAAATTAGGACAACGCACTTTAGATAATTAAAATAATGATTATGTTAAATTAAAATAGAAAATCAGAATCTTTTACCTGAATCATTTTAGTTTCATGTATGGAATATCAAAATCCTTTGCGATATATAAAGACATCTGTTAGGAAACTGATAACTGTTTCCCGGATTATGTTATCCTCCAGGATGTCCTTTTTTCAACTCTTGGATGATATCTTTGCATCTTATATCTTGAATTAATTTCAAAAAATAAAAAAATAAGATTGCTATCATATATTCAAATATTAGTGGCGAAGTGGAAGCGCTTGCATTGTCGGCATCAAAAAAGCCAGATTCGCACATGCAATTTACAAAGCACCTACCTCACCCGGTTTAGCCGGCNACTAAAATATATGCTTTTGTTTTAATTACAACTGTTATGATATCACATAAGTTCTAATTTCAACAGAAATTTAGTTTACTGTTATAGAATATTTATAATTTCTTTACAATTTTTATCACTATTAATGTTTGAAATTTTATTGAATAATTATGAAATATTTATTGAGGCATATTTTTCTGCGTGTTTTGTTCGATCTGTGACTTTTCATCTTCCACTATCAACGTAAACTTGCAAAATTATTTATTTATTTCATGATGATACAATTTGCAACAATCTATTTCGGATAGGTTATACCAGTTTGTAGCTATAATAAATTAATATAGATTACATTAACATTACGGAAATTTAAAAGAAAAAATGATAACGTACAGTACAACATTTGATAAATAAAGTATATCTTATTTTTAGCAATACGCTATTTTATTATGGCATGCCTCGTGTCATATTACGTCTTAACGAATAATGTTTATCACTCTTAGACTATGAATAGCATTAAATGATTACCGGTAATTAATAGCATTATTATTAATATAAACGGCAGAACAAAAAATTTTTGTTCAAATTTAGCCTAGGGCTATCGTATAATCTGTTGTCATGGCAAACACGTTTTACAGAAATGAAAATTAGCGAGTATCTGGATATAAATGTAGAAATAGTGCAGCGTTGAGCAATTACAAATTATACAAGATAATAGCGAGGTTGCGGCCGAAGTTTTCAACGCAAAAACGTGAACGTAGGACGTTCAGCGCCGCGTTCCTGTAAGTCTAGAAGTTTGACAATGGAGTTTGGAACGTCGAGCATGATTCCACTGACGTTTGACAATGGAGTTTGACAATGGAGTTTGGAACGTCAGTGGAATCATGCTCGACGTTCCAAACTCCATTGTCAAACTTCTAGGCTTACAAGAAGGCGGCGCTGAACGTCCGACGTTCACGTTTTTTGCGTTGAAATCTTCGGCCGCAACCTCGCTAATAAATGCATAAATTGATTGCGAAATATAGGTTGAAGAGTTTTTTTTTATTATTATTACATGCACGTACAGTATATATTCGTATTTCATATTCATTTCTTAGTCTATTCAGTTTATTTTCCTTTTCTCTTTTTCATTTATTGCATTAAAATCACTGTTAGAGATGTTGAAGATGATTGTTTGATTATATTACAAATTGTTTTTCCACAATCGGCTATAATTTATTTAAAATATTTTAAAAATTTATACAGTATTTTTATCTATATATCTCTATAAATTTAAAATACTCTAAACAGGACTGCTCTAAACTAATTTATTCCTAAGATCTCGTGGAACATTTTCATTTAGTTCGAGTTCAAATCTAGATAAACAGTTCACTGTTTCGTGGAAAACCATATTTACAAAATGAAGAACGCGTCAGTAGTTCCGGGTTCTTATCGGAACTGTTCCTAGTATTTTCTAGTCCAGAATGACTGTAAGCCGGAACCACTACCTCTTCCATTAGCCGCTATAAAATGTCTGATCGAAAGGTGATCAGAGGATATTAACATAATGGTTGATATTAAACGGTTATTCTTTCGATCAAAGTTTGTTTAATTTAATGGATTAGTGTATTTTTGCGTTCCCTCTTTGCAAAATAAAAATTTTAAGCCGGATTTCTACTTATAATAAGATAGATCAAATACGAATATTTATCATAATATCTATATAAAAAAAAAAAAAAATACTAAATTTGAATTAATTTTACAGCTTAATAATAACAATAAATTTTTAATAACAAAATGATACGATGTAAATACAATCGATAATTTCATTTTCCGTAATTTTGTTCTCTTTTATATTTCAACAAGGACAAACTCAAATATGATATTTTATCAAATTAACACTTAAAATTATTTCCTATTATAAACAACTGACATTAATTTGACAATTATATTCCGGAAACAATAGGACATCACTAAAGGAAATAGGAAGTTGTAACATGACAAGAAGTATTATTATACTATTATCAAACTTTATACACATTTCACTAATTTTACTGGTTTCATTTTTTAAAATTTGACAATGTTATTTTGAAATTTTTAAAAAGTGAATTAGATATCAAATCTTATTCAATAAGTTTATGTATAATTATGTTTAAATTAAAAATATGCCGAATGAATTTATGAATCTTGAGGAAGAGTTTTTCGAAGATACAATTTTTAAAATAATTTCAAATTCTCTCAACTTATTAGGCCTAATTTCCTAAATTTAATATGATTCACGTGATCATAACGGATCAGCTAATTATCTAAGTAAAATAAACATTTGAAACTTGTGCATAAGAAAACAAAGCAATTTGACAATAATGACACTAAGACTCAACATGTATTCACATGTTGAGTGTTACTGCACAAAGCACATTAAACAGATTGCTTCATTCAAAATTTCCTGTAGCTATGTTACCATGATGATAAACATTGGCACAGAAAGACTTCGAGCTCTACTTTGTGCCTTAAAATCGTTGCATGTACAGTATATTAATTTGGCTGAACGTTAGAACATCTTTCAGCAGTATCAGTAGGAAGTTTGGGGCAATGGGTTTGAGTTAAAAAAGGCAGATGAAATCGGGAGGGGCGGGGTGTCCAGGTTTCGTGGTAGTTAAGTATATCCTCATAAATATAGCGTTTATAGAAAATTATTAGAATTGATTTGGTTTATTTGATTACGCGTGAGCGATCTGCCAAAGAGGATGCATCCCGGGAAGATTTTTATGTAAAGCTGGCCCCTATTTCGGTGTTAAAGATCTCCATTTTTGGAAATTTCTTTTTTTAAAATAAACATTTGTAGAAACTGTTCTAATTCTCTTGATCGTATCTTCTCTAGTTGTTGGTTCCTGTTCATAGACAATGTTCTTTAAATATCCGGGGGATATTTAAAGAACTTTGTCTATGAACAGGCAAACAAATTAGTTAGGCGAAGTCAGTGCCGGCCCGAGGCAAGTTTTAGGATGGAGCGAGATCCTATTATGGCGCCCCCCTTGGTTGCCCCTAATTTATACCCTTTAATTTTCTCTACCACTGAGGCGCCCACTAGGACTTAGCGCCTGGAGTGGCTGCTCCATTCGCCCTATGGTAGGGCCGGCTCTGGGCGAAGTCAAGTCCGGCGATTGAGCGGGCCATTATATTGGTCCAAGTCGTCAAACCCATCTTCCATTAAAGTGCCAGTTTAAATAATTTAGGAAAGAGTGGGCAAAAAGGCACATCTAACAAAATTTAAGTCTTTAATATTTACTTTTTAAAAAATAAACTACTTTGCTATTTTGCATTAATGGAAAAATTGAAATGCAAGAAGATAATTCAGTAATAGAAAACATAGAAAGCACTGATGTGACCTAATACACAAGTGAAAGCGTGGAAATCTCCAATCGACATAAATTCCTATGTGCAACTTCTGCACGATAGGCCAAATGACATTATGCCATTTTGCCCCAATCTGTCCTTACGCATCGGTTTATTAGACCCACACAATACAATGCTTTTTATGAAATACGTGGATAGAAATACTAAATACCTTTATTACCTGAATTAATTACATTCATTGAATTGTAATTAATTCATTGAATGTGTATCTATTTAAATATTTGATAAAATCCCATACATTCATTGAATTGTATGGGATTTTATCAAATATTTAAATAGATACACAATAATATATTACTGAGCTTATTTCTATCTGATCAAATAAAAACTGTCCAGCAATGTCCGAAATCGCAATTAGGCCTAATGAGAAAGATGATCATTAGCTTTCATCAGGATGTAACAACAGTAGTGCGATGTATTGACAATAAAAACAAGCATTCTGCCATTCTGGCCTCTCTCCCTACTACAATGCGTGCATAGTAGGACCCCATTCCATTTAACTGAATCCATTCTTTGCCTTTTATGAAGATCAACACCTACAAGCAAAATTGGTAGCTCACTCGAGTTTTCTGTTCATATTCCCATAGAATAAATAGAAAATAAAGAATCTATTGGGTAAGCATTGTAAATGTTTTTGCACGAATTTCCAGTTCATTATTTGAAGCAAAGAATGAATCCACCAAATAATAATAATATAATATATATATAAAATTTTTAAAAGCATTTTCATCTTTTTCCAAGGGAACTTCAGACATTCACATACGCGTGCACATGCTGTGTGGCGGCGTAAAGTTCAAACGCTCAGACTTTTGATAAGCGCATCTTTCCAAAAAAGCTCGTTTTTGATGTAGAATCTTAATATACGATTAAAAAAAAAAAAATGGGGGCTATCACGTAAGAATATGAAGTTGACCCAATTTTTCACCAGTTGTATTGGCAATCTATAACGAAACCGATAGCCCAATCTTGGGGCCTCTTGAAGTTAATATTTTTAATTTTAGTAAGACGCGCGGTTTTTGTTATTCCACTGACTTTAACAATAGTCCAATGTTTTCATCTCCATAATGTTCAGAATTCGATTCTCTCCAATAAATATTTAAATAATTCCAAGGTTAAAAAAAGCAATAGAATTAAAAGTATATGTTGCTTTTATTCATATTCTATTTCACGAATCTCAAAAACTATATGTAAAAAATTTACATTTCTTTAATTAAAGTATTTTTTGAAGAAATTATATTTTTACGGCTAACCATTCGTCATTAATTTATCAACTTTATAAGACTGCTTAATTACCAGTCAGATTTTTTGTAGTTATTATTATTAGAACAGATTTGATTTCAAAGAGAAATATACGCAAAAACCGCGCGTTAATAACCTACAAATGAAAAAAGTATTGATAGCTTATAAAAATGGCTCTCTATTACTATCAATAGTATAGACCAGTGATGGGCAAACTTTTTAAAGAGCGGGCCAAAGGAAAAGAAGAAAACTTTAGGCGGGCCAATATAATTGTAACCTAGCGCTGCATCTGAAAATCCAGGTGGCGCTATAAAAACATGTGCAGGCCGTCCGCCATATTTCTTTTTCTCTCTTTCGGCTACGCTACGCACGACGAGTGGATGTTCTGTACCGAAGCATGCTTGTAACCGATCGAGCTTTTACTCAATAGGTGTAAAACAAAATGTTGTACATGATTGTAAATAAACTTTCATGGTGAGATATAAAGCTTCGGTTATTTTATATAATCAACGAACACTCAAGTTAAGTGGTGCATCAACCACCACAGCCTGTATTCTTTTTTACTCGTCAGATTAGGAATAATGTCGCGCGGGCCGGATAGAACATTTCAGGGGGCCGCATCTGGCCCGCGGGCCGTAGTTTGCCCATCACTGGTATAGACAATATCCTGTCAATGTGTGGCAGAGAGAAATTACGTTCGTTCATTTCTATTCTCTTCTGTATTCTTGTGAGATGCTAATGTCTTATTATATTTGCATTTTATTCATTGAAACTTTTAGAAATTAAAATGAATTCTTCTCTTTTTTGAAATAAAAAAATTTAAACGGCACAGTTTAATAATCGAACACAACCAACTTTATTGTACAGTGATGTAGCTTTTGTTATACTTTCTTATTTTGAATTTTTTTCCGAATTTCTACGTCTAAAAATTTATTAAAAATATTTAGACGAAAAGTACCTAATTTTCCAAATAAATTATAGATATCATAAAACAATTAAATAGCTATAAATATTGTAAATACATTTGCTTTGCTAATTATTAACGTAATTACAAATATCATTCGTAATTGTAGTTTTATTAAGAGATTTTACTACTGTATATGAGAAACGTAGCATATTCAGGCCTTATTGTTTCGAAAATGTGAATGATGGTCGTTACGTTCAAAACTTCGTATATTGCTGGTGAACATTATTTTAAGGAAAGGGATCGTATCAGTTGTAACAACCGTCGAGTTTTGCAATGTGTTTCTAAGGCATATGTGTGTATAAATATTTCCATTGTCTACTTTTGTTTTGCCATTTCATATCAAAGCAAAGACATGGGTATACGATTTTAGGCCTTGATACACACGTTTTTCATGCAGTAAGTTATTAATCTTGAACAGACCAATTGAAGCCATTCACACTGTTTAGACAGGAAACAAGCAAGTACAAGCGACATCAGAATTACAAGTTGTTATTTTAATCCAGTCATACAAACACTGCATTTTTAAGCAGAATTTACACTCGGGCTTACTTCTACCACTTACATATAATACTGTTGAGATGCAGCTCAAATTATACATGCACGAAACTTGGATTTCATTCAGAATTTCATAAAGGAATACAAGGCAATAAAACGCCTAATCCTTTTTATATACTTTGTAGATTTGGGGAAGTGCCAATTTGATATTTATTATTCAAATTTTTTCCTCTAGTGAGATTAAAAACTTTATAAAATGAAGTGAGGAGCTGAAGGCACTGTTGAAGAACATTATATATATATATATAATTTTTCTCTTTCTGAAAGACTGGAAGAGCTCCAACTTTTAAGGGGAGGAAAAACAAGGAAACTTTTGTTGTTATATTTTATAAAGAACATGCAAATTCTCTTAATTTTTTTTCCTATAGATAATGTGTAAAAATTAACAATTTGATCAAACTTTTTCTTTTGATCTAACATTCAAAATGTTTATATGCATTTTGGACAACGTGATTTTTGTGAATGGTTTGCAATTAGTATTTCATATTTATGGTATTGCAAATTTAGCATTAGACCATCAATCACAATTTCTACAACTATAACCAAGTGATAGCATATTTGATTTTTTAGTTTAAAATAAAATATCAATGTACAGTCCACAAGATATAATGTTACAGATTTTTAATGTCTTCATTCCAAAGTAAACAACTGCAACAGGTTCTTTTTACACAGCCATCAACATGGAATGGAGATGAGAACAGGCAATACTGAAAGCAGGTTTGTTCAAAGTTGTTATATTACATAGTTCAATTTTTAACCAATATAATAAAGTTTATAGTAATCTGCAGGATGGAGATGTGATGTATTTACTGCCATTTAGTATTGGCAATGAGGTAAAGTTAAGAATAATTATGCCATACCCAGGAGAATATTTTCCTGACAGAAGCACCTGCAAAATTATTAGGGAGTGTGCACTATGCCTGAGCTGCTGGTCATCTGAGTAGCAAGATCTGTCCTGTATTAAAATAAATAAGCTGCCTGTTTCAAAATAGTTGGTATGTACAGAAGTCTTAATTAAGAAACTGCAAAACAGTACAATAACTACCTGTTGGCAGCAATCTGACCACAACACGATTGTTATAAATAATTCACTAACAGCCCTCTACATGATTAAGTACAAACAGCTGAATACTGAACCTATTGTAAGGAATGTATATCTAAAAATTTACCATGTCAATTGTGCTTGAGCTTGACATCAGGCAGAACAGCTGCAAATCAGTCAATTACATTAGTTCGACAGCCAAATATTTAGAAACCTAACCCCAATTGATCTAAAATGTAACCCAATTAACCCGTATAAGGGAGATGATAAAGCTGTTTGTCACAATGTGAGGTTTCAATGTCTTTTACCTATAGACAAAAAAATTAAATGCACAACAGTTGTTAATACATAATATAGATGTCAAAATTAATATTCTGAACACAGTTTGTCTCTTGAATGTTCCACACTCAGTAAATGAAATATTCTGAGAATCATTTAAAAAGTATAAGATCTTGTCCATGCCCTTTAACACGAAGTCTGTAATGTGCCACTACAACCCTGGCAAAACAGGTGCTAAATGGCAGTAAGTTGCATTTATTTCTTGTACATCAAGTTATTTCTAGTAATACTCTATCACAGTTAAAACAAAAACACTAAGATGGTTTTTCTTCTTCTAAAGAATTTTTATTCAATGAGGTAGGATCTTCACTTATTCTTTCATTTTGCTTACTGTGAAAATCTACTTGTGGTTTACAAATGTCTGTTTTTTCTTCAAATTCCTCAGTCCTTTCATTTTTGCTTAATTTTTCAGAAACAAGATTAGCCTTTTCCACAGGTTTAGAAAAATGTAACAATGATGTAGAATTGCCAACTTCTTTTACACTTAAATCTTCTCTCACATGATCATTTAAAGATGAACTTTCCAGCTTCCTTTCCTCCTCTTCTTCATCATGATTACCTAAAAATGATTTCATACTTTCATTGTCAGAATCATGACTTGCTAGCCTCTTGTCAACACCTGATTCCCTATTACTTCGTGATGTAGGGACTGTTCTGAGAAGTGAAGAATTTGTTGTTCGGGTACTGAGGGAAGTTGATGTTGTGGGCGTTATTGATGTACTAGTAACTGATGTACTTAAGTTACCTAAACCATTTACCAAGCCTGCTTGTGATAATGATGCAAAAGAAGCAGGAAGGTTAGGAGAAAGTGCAAATCCACCCAACCCTAAAGGATTATATAATAGTCCAGGTGCATAGTGGAGAAAAGGTAAAGATGATGCAGATGATAATGGAGAACTTGATGTATTGTTACTAGATCCTGTAGTTCCAGTTCCCGATAATTTTTCATTTGTTCCACTTATCTTCCGAGACGAACTTTCTGAAACCTTTTCATCTTTATTTTTCTCTCTTTCCTTCTCATGCTTTTCTTTTGATGAAGATAAGGTTGTTGAACTATTTAAAGAGGCAGTTGTACTTCCAAGTCCCTGAAAATTGAACCCTGGGAAGCCAAAGAGAGGGCTAGTAATTCCCATACTAGCCAATCCTCCAAATGGAAGAAACAAAGGAGTAGTTGTACTTGTTGCTGTTGTTGGAGTTGTTGAACTACTCTTAGTTGAATCCACAAAAAATTTCATGCCTGGAAAACCTGTTAACATTCCTGTATTAGCAAAGCTGAGAGGACTCATACTTGAAGTTGATGGGAAAGCTAAACTAGATGATGTCGAGGAAGGTGTACCCATAGCTTGAGCACTGGCTAACATAGAAGCAGCTGTGCGACGACCTCTTTTTTCTAAAGGTGTCATAATCCGTTTATGTAATCCTTCTGGAAGATTACCCTTAAAAAAAAATAAAAAATTAGCATATAGGAAATCATTGCAAAAAAAGATAGAGTAAGTAAAGATTGGATCTACTTAATTAATTATATTTTATATATAAAGTGAACTTTCTATCTGAAAATAATTACTGTTACCAAATACATCTGTATAGTAGTATTAATAATCTGTTATAATTCAATGATACAATATCTTTACAGTGGTCATTTACAGTATATTTATAATACATATACTTACTCATTGTTTAAATATTTAAACAATCAGCTATAAAATAATCAATGTTATAGTATAATAATTGCATTTAATTAAATCAGATAATAATTTTATAAATTATTTGCAGTATGTTCAGAATTAAAATTCACTTATACTGACAACTCTGTCCAGAAAAACAACATCCATTTTGAAAATATTCTAATCTGTAATGTATTTTGCTTGAACTATACTAAATAGAAAACTTCATACCATACTTAATGTAAATTAATTCTAAAAAAGATGATGAATTTTGGTGAAATTTTCAACTTCTTACATAGCATTCTAATGTGGATCATACAAAATGGTATATATGATGATAATGGTATGTTATACAGAAACACCATTATTTTCCCCCCTATTGTCAAAAACCTCACTATAAACAGAACAGACATCAATGATCTAATTATAAATTCTTCCAAAATAAAAAAACTGCATCAAAACAACTATTAATGTTTTGGTTGATTTTTTACTTTGGGATTTAAATCTCAAAAATTCAACCAACACATATAAAGAAGAACATAATAATAACAACAAAATTTGTTTGTTAGATTTTGATTGATTTGACAGGTTTGCCAATCTCTATCAAATAAAGAAACAATTTTTCTCTTCAATAACAGAAGAAAACTCATATATGAAAAGAGTTCTCAGTTTTGCAAAGACAATAAAAATAAGATACATACAATTTTGTTCTAAGAATGCTTCAAAGCTAAAATTCAAAATTATGTAGATGCCAAGCTGTGCAATTAATTATTTTCCTGCTTGAACAAGATTACATTTAAATATTTATCATCATGTTTTATTATTTGATTCATTATTACCAAATACAATAAGAAAATTGTTTTGATGGGATTACTGAAGAAAATGTTTGTAGGAAGAAGGATGTTTTAAGAAGAAAAAGAGGGAAATGATAACTATTAGAAAATTACTTAGGAAGTTTAAAATGCCTGGAACAAATGGTAAAAAATATTTTGATCATCACCACCTACTGGAACTATGTTTTGGGATTCCTGAAGGCACAAGTGCAAGAATTACCAAAGTTTCCACTGCTGTTGTCCCAGTGTGTTAAAGAATTCAAAGAAATGGCAATGCAGCTCAGAAAGTGTGTGAACCTTCAGTAAGGTTACATGACAAACAAGAACAGATACAGAATAAACAATAAAACATATTTAGTGTGAATCTCATTGGTTGCACACTTTTCAGACACCCTTTACAAAGTGTTATTTTAGATGAGTGCAATGAAATCTATAGCAAATGAAGATATTCCACAGACATAAGTATTAACAATATAAAATGGAATTCATCTATCCATGAAATGTTCAAGATTTCAGAAATGATAATGGAATTTCTTGTAAAAAGTGAATAATCAGTTATTAGCATTAAGGAAAATAAATAGAGAGGAACTACCAAGTATTAAAATCCACATTATTGATGTTATTGGATTATAATATAGATGATATTATTATCGATTCTATACATTATCATACTAACAGTATTTTTGAATTGGCTAAATGCTATTTATAATGTAATTAAATTATTATGTACCACTGCTTTATTGCATATTCATTGTTTTATTTTTATCTATTTTCATAATTATTTTGCTCTTTACTTGCACATGATTAATCATCCATACCAGTTTACAATTATTATCATATGTAAATGACATTTATAAACAATCACTGTTTGACAAATACTCTCACCAATATATGAACATCATAATCACAAGTAAAACCAATGTTTATGACGAAACTAATTCTTAAATGTTTGTAATTTCTGAAATTTTCAATATAACTTAAATCACTGATATGCTAATGACGATTCGGTTGAAACTAATTTTTGGAATGTAGTTTCTGATGAACAATTTCCCCAAAGAAGAATAAACTTAGATTCTCCAGTGGAAAAAATTGTTTACCAGAAATTATAAAAATATTTATTTCTATATAATAATAAATTATAATAATATTTTATTTTTAACATGATTCTAATATATAAAGCAAATTAAAATACAAATAAAAAATTACTACAAACATAATATATTTGAAGGATAAAGAATTAAATAAAATATAAAAGTCAAAGCAACAATCCAGTCAGTTAAGATCAGGCTAAGTTTTGACATGTATTTGGCTTATGCTGGATTTACTTTTGCTATTCCATTATGTTTTGAATAAATTATTAATGCAATTTAAATTTTGCAGCTAGTGATGCCTTATCTATACAAATTTTAATAATTAAATAATTTAGAAGAAATTTGGGTTGTGTTTTCAAGCCTCCTTTCAATCTTCTCTCCTAGATGCTTCTAAATTATTTAAATAATTCTAATTGTTAAAATTTGAGAGAGACAATGACACTACCTACCCGTAAATTTACACTGTATAAATCTCTCTCTTAAAATCTAGTATTATAGCAAAAATAAACCAAAAATAATTTGGCTTGTATAGTTGGGATTTGAATTAGATTTTGTTTCTTCAATATAAATCCAGACAGTAATTAAATAATAACTAATTGTTAATTATTCACTTATTGATTATAATCAATTGTATGACACTATTTGATTTTGAATATTACAAAAGAGTTTACATGTCATGGAGATTATATTTGTGTTAAGTAATTGCTTTAAATTAAAATAAATATATATATAAATTATAAATAGAATAATTTTCAAATTTAACATTAATTTAATACTGTTTACAAATGCAACAATAAAATAAAACAATGACAAATTAGAGAAAAACATTTATTTCTAATTATTCATAGTTGATATATTTCTGAACTATGCTCTGAATAATGTCCTCCAGAATTGCTTTATTGTTTCATTTGTAACTTACTTTCATATATGACAAAGTATACAAATTCTAAATGAAAAGAAAGATCTAAAAATAATTTATATTCGTATATACAGATGGTTCTAATTGAATTATCTCTACTGTAAAATAATATATAAAGATGAAACAACAACATTAGTTCCAAAGTTACTGTTAAGGGAATCAGGTAATGAGAATGGCAAGGAAGCAACTTGGTTCAACAAGGTTTGTTATTAGATAAATGAATTAGCACCAACTGTTATGATTGATCATTGTCTTTAAAGTGAAAAAAAAAATCACTCATTTAACATGACTATCTAATTCACCTAATATTCTCTCTTTACAAAAGATATTTGTAAGATAATGAACAATTATATATTGTAACAGCATAACAATGCCAGGCTGCAATTTTTAATCATATTTTGAATTTATTTCATTTAAAATATGTGCTCTCCACCTCAAATTAGTAGTCTTGCCCTGTACACCATACTTTCCTGTGAATAATAGTCATCTAACTCCTTTCAGGAAAAAATTTTTGGCTTGAAATAATGTGACTTCTGATGCAAACTGGAAGTTCCTATATAGTTAATCAGGTCTTCCTGACCCTAAGCTTTCCATAGATAGTTGAAAGACAAAACTAGATAATTCCATTCTTGAGATTCAGGAAAGATAGGAGAAGACAGACATATGGATGACAGTGGGAATTTATAGGTCTACAATTTTTTCAAAAATTGCAGCCCAACAATTATTGTCTTTAAAAATCTATATAATTGACAGTTCTAATATCACCCATAAAATGAACATTTAATTAGGAAAAAACAGCATTCACTTTCTCAAAAAACACTTCCTGCTATTATCTTATATGATAAAAATAAAATAATCCTTTCATAATTCAATGGTACACAACTTTCTCCTATCTTCTTGAAAATATTCATTTATTATTTTTTAATCAAAAGGAAAAGTTGATTACATTAGATGTTTTTAAATGGGCAGATTATTTTATAAGTCAATATGGAATCTAGGTTTGCATAGAGAAATAGTAGTACAGAACAAATAGCAATAAATTGTCAGGAACCATCATCATCACTGACATAAAACCTATGACTGTGAAGAGAAAATTAAAAATTGATTTATTATTGTTAATTATAAATGCTGTAAGTGTTATTATTATTATTATTATTAGCTAAAGTAACAATTGGTGTAGACTATTACTAGTTTTTACAGAAAAATATTGGTAAAATAAACTAACTAGTTAGTTTTATTTTTTTTTTAGCCAAATATTCTATTTTGGGTTTTTCCTATAATGGTTTAACCCATAATTGATTACACTGTCTTAATTTGATGGCCTAGAATGCTTTGCAAAATAGTACAGTACATGACTAGTTATTACTTGGGTCATGTCAAGTTAGTTCTCTTGAGGCTTTCTCCCCTTCACCTGTTTATTCAGGCTGAGGCAAGAACCTCAGCCTGATTCCTTTATATGATTGAGGTAACAGACAACTTATTCTCAGATCATGTTTCTTAACAAAGACAACTGACCAAAAGAACATGTTGATAAATTCTGATAAAATGTTACTTCAGTTTATGTTTAACAAGTTGCTTAGACTCTCTTCCTAATTGTCTTGATTGCCTTATGGATAAGGCTGACCTTTCATCCACAGGATTTAGTCTGGTTTATAGATGAATCCATAACCAATAGTGGCATGGGGCTGACATCTGTGGGATGGTCAGTTTATACTATGTTGACCTATATACTTGTTATTCCCAGTTAATCAGGCTGAGATAGTGTTCATACAGAATAAACTTGATTTAGGTAAACATGATGTCATTCTTTCGGTTGTTAATTCCAGCAGATGACTAATGTCACTAATTTAAGATTAACTCACTCAAGATAGTGTTTTAACATATTGATCAAGATTAGCTAACACCATTCTGTTCAAATGAAAATAGTTAAACAGGTTCAAAGGCTTGATCATAGGTTAACTCTCCTTGTGTAAATATAGTATCAGGGACTTCTTTGCCCATTGGGTGAGTTCTCTACTATGTTTCAAGAGGAGTTGCTAGCTAAAAGTAGTGCAAATGCGGAAAATTAATGTAGATGTCTTTTTAATAAAGTTATCTATGTTGTTTCTGACAATCAGACTGCTTTAAAGTTAGTTTATAGTAGCATTTGTCTGGGAGTTGCTGCTTGCAATGGAAGTTTTTCTTGTGGGTTCCAGAATACAAGAAAATTGCTCAGCAATGTAAATGATGATCTACTGGTCAAGTAGGGAGCATCATACTTCTTTGCAGAGTCCAATTCTTAGTCTGGTTTTTGGCAGCACACTAAGAAATACTATTGATATTTCCAATAATTTAAAGCAGTAGTGGGAAACTTCTGGATTAAGACCTCTAAAAATGTATCCTCTGCTTTATCTCTATAAAAATAAGATAGCAGACTTATGATGTAACTTCTTGTCAGATGCACAATGAGCTCTACTCCCCACTTGTATAGTACCATACAAACAATTATGTTCAAAAATTTGCAATGTTTAGTTATTGTCCTTCAAATTATTAGGTCATATCACATTAAAATTAGTGTGATATAGCCTAAAAATAACAAGCATCATTGATGCTTTCCTTGCCATTCACATCATTATTAGTAGTAGCTTTTAGAAATAATTGTATTTCTTTCAATTTCTTTGCTTATTCTAGATGTTACCTCCAAGTATACTGCTCCATATAGTTCTGAATAAAGATAATTAAATTATAACCAAATGTTGATTAGCTTACAGAAAAATATAAATATTGTAAAAACTACATCATATCATATTTAACTCTAATGACTATATTGACTGAATAAATTATGAAATATAAATAATCAATGAACTAGGATTACCTTATTTAAAATATTTTGCTAATTAATTAAACAGCTATAAAAGCATTTTAATTGGGCATATTACAGTTTTATAGACCTCTCATCAGCATGAAAAATTTAGAAAATGAGGGGAAAAGATTATAATACATTATGCCCAAATTTTTAGATAAAGTGCAGATAACAGGGAGAGAAAGAATGAAACAAAGACCCAAGAAAAATTCCTACTCATTCCAGAAGCTGTAGTAATGTTGCTTTATAAGAAGTATAATAAGAATTACTAATTTATTATTTTACCAGGGTTAGCAAACTAAAATATATATTTTCAAGCACAGGAATGTTTTCTGAGGATAATTCATACAATTAAAAGGAATAAGGATTTTTACATATAGTGTTCAGAAATTAAAAACAAACTCCTTGCATTCTATTGGCATTCTATAATAATGCACTAATATCTATAAATATATATATATACAAAATCTACATCAAACTACAAAACAAAAGCTAAAACATGAAAGAAAATCAATCAATAAATAAATTATACAAAGATACCTGTAATTAGTCTGTACAGTTTTTGTCTATCTTTATAAGAGGTATTTTTCTAATCCTCATAATAGTAAGTTATTTTCATACAATCAGAGGAAATCTTACTAGTGTGGTTTTTTAGAGTTTAAAAGAGAGGAGTGTCTTTACCACTTTAAACTTATCCTCCTATAATTTCAGCTTTATATTTTATATTCTATAGTGTTTCTTCATCTAGTTTGGTGAAGTTTTCTCTTGACTAAGGTGACTATTTAATACATATATTAAATTATAAAAAATGACAAAAGTGTAAGATATGATTTGTTTGAAAGACTATTTTTCTTTCTTCTTTTCTTAGTCAATTTCATCTAAAACTTACTAGCATATCCTTCTGAATAATATACTATATGGTTGCCAATTTCCTGTGATTATTGATAAATTACATATATTTTGAAATTTTTTCAGAAAATGTAAATGATTCCAATCATCATTAACTGAAGCTATTTCAGAATTCATATTTAAGACTGTTGCAGAACTAAGATTTTCTTTAAAATTTAAGTTAGCTATTTTTTGTCATATGGAAATATAATTCATTTGTCACAGTTATAAAGATTTCTTTCTTGTTTTGCTTCAAAACTAGGTCTAAAGTGACAAGTGAATATTTTAGACTTAAGAGTTTTGTGCTAACAGAATTCCTTTTGACCAGTGTGCAATTATCTGTAGAATAAACAAAAAAGTATGTTAAGTTCTGTTCCAATAAGAAGTTATTACATCTTTTGATATCTTCTGAATGACATTATCTTTGGATTTTTAGACAAATGTCATTAAAAGTAAGGAGAGAGAAAGCATTAATAAGGAGGATAGAGATTCCCTTACTACTTACAAATGACTTGCCATTAAGAAAAAGAGCTTTCATTTCACAATATATTTCTTAAAATAGTCAGTGCATCTTTTCTGTCTTTATATAATTTATTTATCTATTGTTACAGTTATTCATAAATTATTAAATGTACTTATTATCATTATAGTGTGTCAATAGAATGAAGAATACATTATATCTTCTAAAAGCTGGAACTGTTCAGAATAAATGTTACCATTTTATGAATCTCTGTGCTTGAAAACTTAATGATGAGCTCTCATGCTAAAATATACTGATTATTATTATTTTTTTACTTTGACAACTCTAATAAAGCATTTGAATTCTCAGTTTTTCTAAAACTAAAGTTATAATTTTCATTGCAGATAAAAATAAGTAAAAGGAGAAGTCTTTAATACAGAAAGGTACAAAGTTTTAAAAGTATATGTTTTCTGTTGTGATCTGTTTAAATGTACTAAAATGTATGATCTACTTGAAAAGTAAAATTATGAGTTATAATTCGATGACCAAAATAAAAAAAAGTAACAAGTTTTGATTAGCTAAAAATATGTTCTATTATTTAATATTCATGTAAGTAAAACAAACAAAATTACTGATCACAATACGATTTTTCAATCATTTTTAAAAACACTAAGATATCTTAATGTGTTTACTATGTATTTAACAAAGGTTTATAGGCATATGTTAAACATGAAGATTTATTTCCTATCAAAGTTATCTTGAGTAACAGGAATCTCAAATGGTTTTAATTACTGCTTATCTGGAAAATTAATTTCCTTTTGTTTACCCTTACTGTTAACATATATATTTTTTTAAACACTGATGAATAATGAAGTATGCATGCAATTTTTTTTTCTATGTTAATAATTGATATTAAAGCAAAAATTTTTCTCCCTCTCCTCTTAAACTACTTTCTACTTTGTTGCCCTAGATAACAACCTAGATAAACAAACTATCATACTGAAAGTTGATAGTTTTTTTTTAATTTTGTAAAATATGACGACATTTTCTAATGTAACAATTGAGCCTTGTATAATTTTTAAGATATCTGTATAATACATTATATTTATTCCTATCTTAGTGAATATCAAAAATGAATGAGTCATTCATTAAAATGCATTATATATTTTTCAAAATTTTTATTCCAGTTTTAACTAGAATTGAAATATAATGATAGTGATCATTAAAATGTGCATAATTATTATTTATAATATTGAGAGAGCAATGCTATTTTTAAAATGATAACTGGGTAAATATAAATTTTTCTATTTAAAGTGTCTTCAATGTTGTCATTTCAAAAAAAAAAAAAAAAAATCATTCATCATTCATTTAAAAAAATCTTTGTATTATTTGCATCATTATGAAAATTAAAAATTAATTTCAATTTCAGAGAAAACAAATTTAATTTATATTATTACTGATAATATATTAAATTGTCAACAATATTTCTTATTTTCTATCATATATATTGTGAAAAACTTACTGCCTATTGTAAGGAACTTTTATATTTAATACTATACATCAGAACTAAATTAGATTGAAACTTCTTATTTTTAAAATTGGAATGCCTCAGTTAGACCTGAAGAATTAAATTGTAAAAAAAGTAACCAGAAGTTCCACATTTTCACCATATTATTCGTCTAAAAATAACATTAAGTGCTGACTTTACAGTTTTGGTGGGTGAAGACACCAAGATAAAACAATTCTATTCAGACTTTTTTCTCTAACTGAAATATTAAGATAGCAGTCTTCTGGTAAATTTATCTGTTATGATAACTGATATCCAGCATAATATATGATCTATTTATAATCTTAGGAAAATCTAAGATGATACTGATTATGAAATGTTTTATGGAAAAATCAAATTAAATATTGTTTTATAAACATGATTATATAATTTTTGAAACATCATAACATTATAATTGTTATTGATGATGTAGCTGAATAACATTAAAAAAAATATGTATATAAACAGCATAGAAGTGCTAATTTTCATTAGCGATTTTAATTCATTACTCTCTGTAGTCCTCTGTCAGAATTACTTTGTGATGTTTCATTCTTAACTATTTTTGATTGGTTCTAATAGCATGAGATATTTTTCCACTCTTAATTATTTTTTCAAAACAAATCATGAAGAACATAGACCTGAAAAAGGACTACAAAAAGTTAACATTATATCCATTTTAAGGCAGTGTTTCAGATAACCCCATTTGATAAAAGTTATGTTTAAAACGGAATTTACTCAGATTTAAACATAACTTTTTGTAATAAGAAAGTTGGATCAGTCATATGATATTGATCCGTCATTCATTATTATATTTTGCAAAATTTTTACATTTTCTGAAACATACTTTATCACGCACAAGAGGTCCCCACTTAGGATCAACATCAAACATTGGGTTCTTTTCTAACCAATCTGCCAGATGCTTTAGAGTTGGAGCTTTACTCCCTGTTATCTGCAAATAGAATATTATAACAAAAATGGGTAAAAAATCACTATAACAACAAACTAAAATCATTTAAAAATATTAGTATTAGTTTTAAAAAACAGCATCCATTTTTATGATTCCAGTCATAGTTGACACTAAAGATAACTTTTCAGGTAACCAACATAAATTCTAGGAAAGTTAATTTTTTATCTATTGTGATATGTACAATATTTATAATAGACTAAAAAAATTATATATGTACAGTACAGTACAATTTGTAAATTATACATTTTTTTTTACATAAATAACTAATAGTGTAACAAGTTTCTCAATGAATAAATATACAGAAATATTCAAGTAATTAATAAATTTTTTAAAATTCAAACATCTTTTTAATCACACAGGCAAAAAATAATGATGGATTACAAATACCATTTGATGGTTTTTGAATTTTGCAGTCTTATATCTTATGATATCAGATATACTTTACATAAAAGAAACTGATGCTTTTGATTATTCAACTTAATACACTTATAGTTTATAACAGAACAATGATCAGTTCTAACCAGATAAAAAAAATAAATAAATAAAATTGACTTTACATCAGTAAAATAAAATTGTTTATCAGAACATTTTCAGTTAGAAGTCAAAGTTAAATTAATAAATAAATGAATATCATTGAATATTGATAATAACCTAAGATCCTAATTTTTAATCATTAAGTTTTAATTGCTTCAAACATATTAAAGAAATACAACTCATTAAATTTTTAAAAATAAAAATTAGACCTAATCAGAAATATCTGTATTCCATAATGTATATATTAAAATAAATGATTATGCACTTAACTGACAAATCAAATATCATTTATAATATATTAGTTACATTATAAAATAATTAAAAGATATAAAATAGTTAGATGATTAATTTCATTTCTTATTTACAGACTTTATTAGAAACAACAAAAAACAAAAACTTATTACTCACGGTTTACTGGAACTTAATAAATGCAAATAGTACACCCAAATCTTTTAGTTTTGTCTCTCATATCCATTTTCAGTAAGTTTTTAATTTGATCATTCTCAAAATCCAATTTTTCAAAATATTCAAATTGATTTCATTTAATATTGCTGTCTACATTAAAACTGCTAAAAGACTGTGTTACAGGAATCTTGTATGATACAGAAAAGAATTCAAAACTCTTGAAAATGGATTAAGATATTAAAGTTTTAAGAGATGAAACAATCTGAAATGTTTGCCATGATTACATTTAAAAAATATTCTGAAGAGGAAATAAGCAACTTTTAGAATGTCTAAAAATAATTGACAAAAAAGTAGTACTAATTAGGAAATAATAAAATATAAATGTTCAAAGATAATCTACTGTATTTGTTAAACAGAGCATGAATTAGCAATGTTGTGTGTGCAGATAATAAGCAACATTATCACATCATAGCAAGTTGTGTGTATGTTACATTCAATTCTTAACTAATAAGATTATAGTATTAAAATTTTAATAAAGAAACTATAATCTTATTAATCTTTCCTGCCATATTCTAAATTTATTTTGTTAAGTTTCAAACAAATATGAACTGATTAGCACCTCTCTATTTTTTTAACTAATAAAAACAAACAGCAAATAAAGATATTAGAAAATATTAATTTAATTAAATTTTTATATGATATTTATGTGATTAACCATTTTTAAAAATTTACATATGACATTTACTAACTGCTGATTACTATTAACTGTACCTATAATTTCAGATATCAAAACACTATTACAAATTTTATATAAAATTCTTTATTGAAAATATCCCAAAACTGTTTTTATTTAATATTCTCCTTTAAAGCTGTGTGTGACGACTGACTAAACTTGAAAGTATTTAAACAAAGAAAAAACAACAAAAGCATTTAATGTTTTACTCTATTAATCCTTTTAAACCGATATCCCGAGTTAACTCGGGCAGGTTACATAGCGTTACATAAAACTCAGTCCTTTTGCCCCCCCAAAATTTTTTGTTTTTTTTTTTAGATATTCTAAGAATAGGATATAGAACAAATTTATATTGAATTTAAACTTAAATAAGTAGATTTTTATATGAAAATTCTAATGTTTTTGGAATTATATAAATTTAATTAATTGGGAGGGGGTCGGAAATCGTGATAAAAATTTTAATTTTTTAAAAATATACAGCCAGTTAGTATTCACCCTACTATAAGCCCATCGCCTCCCGAGACTTCTATGAGAATGTCCCGGGAAATCCAACTCCAGCTGTGTTCAAGGTCATCCAGCTATGTAAACAATGACTATCAGTGTCAAATTTCACAGAAAGGGGAGACAATGGAAAATGAACTTTGAAGCTTTTTCTTCAAAATTAAGGCATTTCTTTCGTTTTTTTCAGTTTTAAGTATTTTTTATGTTTAATTAAACATTAACATTAAAAATTGCGGTGTACGCAATGGCGTATTTATACGCCGCCCGTCAAGAACGGGTTAAATACAAAAACTTTGTTTTCATTTCATTAGATAGAGCTGAGTATTATGTATTTCATGTAAATAAAATGAAAGCACAAATAATACGTATTTATACTTTGAAAAAATTATATTCGTATTTTAATTATCTCTATGTACAAGCTAATCTTACAAGGAGAGATCATGACAGTCATCATACTTTTCAATGATAATGTTTGCGTGGATAAGCCTTGGTATGAACTTCTATCGAGAAAAGGAAGAAAGTACACTTCTCAAAAGTTTTCAAGAAACTTAAGTCACTCAGGATTTTTTAACTTTATGAGTATCTTTGAGAAATATTTCAGTGAAGATTCTGTTGTAACATCATGCCTGATTGATAATTGCTAGATTGCTGGTCAACTCACCTGTGAGTAAACTTTTTCCAAATCAATGCAATTTTGTTATGAAATATTTATAAATTAAATAGGTTTATACATTTTGCCTATTTTTTTCAAATTAAAAATGTTCATTCTCTCTTATTTAAAAATTCATTTTCAGAATTGCTGACCATTAAAACTAAAAGTAAGATGTTTTTACATTTAGGAATGTTATATGTCAAATTATTCATAGCCTAAGTAATAAAATAAACTGAAAATTAATTGTAACTAATTTTTTTGAGTATCAAATTGAATTATTGTGTGTGACAGTAAACAATTTTTTAATGTTACTTCTCTGGTTTCTTATTGTTTACATAATAAGTATTTTCCCTTTTCATAACTAAAAAAATAAGCAGACAGTAAATATCTGTTTATATTACTTTATAACTTTAAATTTATTTTAAATATAATATAAAAAATAACTGTCAAACAGTAACTAAGTTCACTCAAACCTTTCTTGAGCATGCACAACCTTTTAATAAATAATAATGAAATATTGTAAATCTGAAAATGGTCTTTTAATAAAACTGAAAACATTAGTTATTAAAAAATTGCTGCTCAAAATGGTTCTGGCTTAGTTATTTTAAACAATTCTGAAAATGAACTGTCAAGGAATAGAAAATGCACATTTTTAATTAATAAAAAAAAATAGACAAAATGTATAAATCCATGTAATTTAAAAATTTTTGATGTAAAAATTTCATTGATTTGAAAAAAGTTTACTCGCAGAAACACAAACCAGCAATCTTGCAATTAGAAATTATCAGTCAGACATACTGCCACTGAGCCACAGAATCTTCATTGAAAGATTCTGCAAAGCATACTAATATGTTGCTCAGGATTTTTTTAACTTTGATTTTATTAAAAATTGTTTGAGAAGCATGCTTTCTTCTTTTGCAGGATAAAGGTTTATACCAAAGTTTATCCACACAAACAACAACATTGTGACCTCTGCTTGTTAGAATAATCCATTATATACACCAAACATGAGGTAACTTTTGAAAATAGAGAGATTTTTTCCCCCTCATGCATAAAAAGTTGTTTGATGTATTAATAATTAACTACATTGCAAATACTTAAAATTGTATGGAGTAAGTGAAAATTATCAAATTATAGATCTAGGAACAATTTATTTCATTCACAAAAGAATTTTATTTTTCTGAGAAATTATTTGGTTTATGAGTATTTAATTCTTAAATAAGCCTTTGCATAATATTAGATATTACTGAAAATAAAGTTTTTAAAGATGAAATTTGTACAGTTATGCACTTTCTCTATTTGCTACTATTATTTCATTATTATTGTTAAATGTATTGTATAAAATCCTATTATTGACACTAGGATTTTATATATTAGTACTTTAAAAAGTTTTATATAAAAAATGTAACATACTTTTTTACCAGTGATTCTATTTATTACAGAAACATTTTCCTCTCCTGTAAGCCTCTCATAATCCAACTTTGAAGGATCGATACGAGGTCTCCTACCTCTTCTTCTACTATCAGGTAATTCAAGCAGTTCTGTCTATAATATATCAGAATGAAAACAATTTTCAGTTTTTACTATAACTATGGACTAAATTTCTAGCAAAATACATCCCAACTTTTAATTTTGTAAAAAAAAAAAAAAATGTACTCAAGAAAAAAAACCTGTTGTTTCCAACTGTGCAATCATCTTCAAATAAACAGCACATCACACAATACACAATTTTTCAAGAAGGATTTGAATACAATTGCTGATTTATACAAACACTTAAAACAATGTATCTTAATAATATTAATATATATTAGAAAATTTGTAACAAATGTCAATCATCAATAAGGTCCATTTCAAAAGTATAAGACCTCCCTGATTTTGGGCAAAAAATGCAAATACAGTACATCCCTAAAAAATAATACTCTTATGATGGGATGTATTATGAAATTTTTGCTGTTTATTGAAAGTAAATTAAGTAACAAGAACAGAAATTATGCTGACTGCTTGATATAAGAGTATTAAATCCTTTTAGAACAACGGTTCCCAACCTTTTTCGGGTGGCGACCCCTTTTTATAAAAGCCAAGTGACCCGCAACCCTGATACAATTGAAAAAGGCACTTTTAATAAGATAATTAAAAAAAAAACAATGAAATTAATTTTTTTAGTATAATTTTATTTTAAATTATGTTTAATAATTTAATGTGATGGTTGAAATTGCATGTTATTAACCAGCCTTAAAATTCGCAGGTGAGTTTTTGTTAACGCCAACCTCATGTCATTCTCAACATTTAATTTATTCCTCTCAAACCATGTTTCAACCAATTGTGACAGAATAGAGTACCTAGATTACACTTATTTTAATTTTAAAAAATATATGAAATTATTCAAACTTCAAGACACCATTAAAAATAAAAATTGCATTATAGTGAATATTTTTTTTAGTTTACTGTATAAGTTGGTGACCCCACAGAAAGCTCATCGCGACCCCCTTCTGTGTCGCGACGAGCTTTCTGTGTCGCGACCCATAGGTTGGGAACCTGTGTTTTAGAACAATTCAGATATGGTGAATTACTTATTATACTGGGTTAGGCACATTACAGAGTAAGGAAAAAAAAAAAAAAATGCATGACTAGATGTATTACAGGTAATTCCAGCAGCACAATCATTATGCTGCAAGGTTGCAATCTTGGTAAATTCATTGAACTTCAGACTTACTGTCACAGTAGAGAAGACAAACTGCTGCCCTAATTAGATGTTCTAAAACTTAGGGTTGGTATGCTTTTATTTATTGTTTCTGAGGTTTTTTCTTCTTTTTTTGAGCTTTTATTCATAGAAGCTTAGCTCAAGAAGTGACAGACCACTAGTATTCCGTCCTCAGTTTGTTGCATGTATCATTCGGCAGTAACACTAATTATGTCAATTTGAGGCATTGGATAATAACACACATCAGATAGTACAATGAGAGAAAATAAAGAACAATAAGAATGTGAATTATCCTTGTACAAAACAAAATTCTCATCTTCAGGATCACCACAAATAAACACACCTACACTGAGCAAGGAACACATCTCCTGGAAAGATTTTTTTTTGTCTGAAATTATTATGAAATTCCAATCTTGACAGGCCTGATTTTTACAAGCACTAGTGGAATGACACAAGAGTGCAAAAGTGCCTTCACCATCAGCTGAATGGAGGGGTTTCATCATGATCCGGAGAGCTATAGAATATCATGAAAAACCTGGTCTATTACACCTCAGAGTTCATTCTATTGTCTACATGTATCAGAAGAGGCTGTACACTTCAATAATTCCATTTGGCCCAATGATAGTGGATGAAAACTGACAATTCCAAAAGGACAATATTCCTTGTCATTTATCTCATTTGACAAGTGATTTTCCAAGGAAGGAATAATTGTACTTCCATGGCTAACAAAATCTGCAGATGTAAATCCCATTGAGAATGTCTGGGGATGGATGACTAGAACAGTATATGTAAATGAAAGACAATTTAACCATCATCTAAATGAATTAGAAATTGCTGTTATGAGACCATGGTGTGAATATACCTATGGAATATATTCAAAAATTGATCACAATTATGCCTAATCATATTTTTCAAGTTACTGCCAAGAACAGAAACAGTATCAGCTATTAAATGTATGATAAACATAAAACCAGACATAAAATAAGATGCCAGAGAGCTGGCATCTTATTTTATGTCTGGTTTAATGCTTATCATACATTTAATAGCTTATGAAATATTCTTTTGACATATATTTGTACTACATTTGACTAATAAAATATCATTTAAAATGTGTAAGCTTATTTCTATTGCTATCTGCATCCTCATTGTACATTTTCTGCCAAAAACAAGGGTATTTTTGAAATGGATCTTAAATTATAAACAGTAATAATTATATGCCTTTATGGCTAAGTCATCATTACATTTCACATAATTACATACTTTTTACACAGGGGAAAAAGTATACAATGGTGTCTTGAAAGTAAAGATGTAAAATAATTCTGACAACTGAAATTTGTTGTACATAATTTAATATAAAAATATTTGTTTTACTACATATATATATTTTAATATTTGTATATTTGTAATAATTTTAATATGAGAAAGACAATTCTTATATCCTCTAGGTAGAGGAAGGTTAATGTATTGCATAGTCTTATTCAGAAACACAGCTTAGTATAGTGTGTACAACAATAGACTATGAAAAAAATCAATCCTATACCTCAACAAGCATTCATTAAACCTCAGAAGATCCTATTAAATAAAAAACAGCTTGTTTCCACAATTGGATGTGATGTATCATCTTACTTTCAACCAAATTAGAAGTGTTGTACAACAAGATTACTTAAATTAAAAGAACGAGACAAGCTTATGGATACATGAAGTAATTTCATACAGAACAGTTCTTATGCCCAATGGACAGAAAAAACTAATGACAACAAATAAAAATTAGAAAGGATGGAATTAGTTTTCACCAAAAAAACATTGGAAAAACAAATTATTAAGGAAGAATATGACAGACACTCCAAGTACAGTAGAGCATTGATTATCCGAAACAATTTGTAACTGGGGTTGTTTGGATAACTGATTATGTATGAAAAAATATATTAACATATCCCACATTGAAATTTGTTCAAATCCTGGCATGTCCTTAAGTACCCTCTCATGGTCGCGACAGTGCTGCCAGCAAAAACATGCACAGCAATAAAAATAATATTGGAGTAGCCCAAGACACAGCCAAATATTGCAGCGTCACAGCAATAGTGAAAATTTAAATTTTCCGACTGGAACGCTTTCGGTTAACTGATGTTTTAGTTGATCAATATTTGGATAATCAATGTTCTACTGTAATCTCCTTATGACCTTTTAACTACATTAGGAATGAAAAAGACAAATTAAATCAAGCTAAAAAGAAGCAAGAATATATATAAACTGACAGAAAAGGCAGACTGAAATACTATGTAGGTAGCACCTATAGACAGTTCAGACAAAAATAAAATGGATATCTGAACAGGATGAACTGCCCTTGCATAGGCTGCTAAGAACAGTAACATCCAAACAGAAGATTTATTTGATGTTGATCACTGACTGTAATCTTTTAAATGCTGAACATATGCCACTAAATTTTCGATTCCAAGAATAAATTGAAGGTATATTTGGTAGTGTCGTTCCATACTTCCTGCAAAACTTTCTCTGCACAATTATAGCAATTTTGCTTCAGCTAATACATTACAGGAAAAATGAAATTTGTAATGTTCACTGTTTTTAATTCTGCAAGCCACTAGCATAGTTATAAGCATTTGTGCTAAAACACCTTTTCAAGTTATTCTTTCTTTACTGCAAACATTTCCATAGACCAATTCATTTTTGTGCTATGAATTCATATAATAATAAAGATCTTTCTTGGACACCCTGTATATCTGATAGATCAGGGGTGGCCAAAACGTGGCGCATTGAACAATTACAAGTGGCGCTTCAGTTAATTCTGAGCAAAATTGCCAGATTTGGCTTTTTTGTGATTAAGAATATTATATAGAAAAATAAATTTTTTATAGTCTGTCTTGGCAAGTTCATTTGTTGCACAATTCGTTACAGTCTATTTTGCAGATAAAATGAATGTTCTCCACATAGTAAATTACATTGTATGCATGTATTTTGAGTCTTGCGATCTTTATTTCCGATCAGTTTACAGGCGTGTAAATGGCCGAAAACATTTATTGTGATTAAAGTTATTCCAAGCTGATCTCGTTCTCAGTGCCAATAATTGTGGTGCAGAGTAATCTTCACCAAACGAGACTCTGGCAGCAATAGCACCATCATGAAGCAATCACCCTCTCGTACAGGAGATCATTGTTGACTATTGTAAATTGGTGCTTCAATAAACTGTCATAAAGTAATTAATTCAACTGCGTGATTAAGTTATTCCCTTTTCTCCCCTAAGCGAAGCAGATTTATTCTTATCTCTATTTATCAACCCCTAACATTGAACGTAAGACTGTATAAAAAGTGTTCGAGTTATATGGCGCATCTGAACTCGTCTGTCAAAAAATTGACGAATGGTATGCAAAAGGTTGGCCACCCCTGTGATAGATGTTCCTTAAGAAATTTTAAATAAATGAAGACGTCTCTTTTATTACTTAAAAATATAACACTGTGCATTATTGAGTGTAATCGAATATTTTTTTCAATTTCTGAAAAAATATTAATTATGAAGCATAATTTATTTACATCAATGAATTCCCATTTTAAATAAGAATATTATGTAGTTAAACTTTCACAACATATAATCACATGCAACAATGATGACTTAAATAAAATTTATTCTAATTCATTAATATTTATTTAATACAAAATAACTTAAACTCAAAAACACAGGTAAATTGATAATACATTTGAATTTTTTCATTTTAAATCTATACAGTAATATCCCGAACTTATGCAATAGGTGGAACTGAGCGATAACCACGTAAGTTGGGATATAATTTCGCAATTTGTGTAAAATCCAAGTCGGATGTATGTAAGCTAATAAATATTCTCGTTAATCTTATCTCGTCTTTTGATTCGTTCACGGTTACAAGAAATCATCACAGAGTCTCTTAATTAATTAAGCCCCAAGCCTGAGATATCTTGGGCAAGTTACATAGCATTACATAAAATGCAGTCCTTAAGGCCATTTTTGAATTTTTTTTTTTTTTTGAATTTTTGGAATGTTTTTTAAGTCTCCAAACTTTTTCAAAATTTTTTCCCGCTCGAAAAAATCTTATCGCGATTTTAATTTACCTTTAATGACACACACTTCACGCTTAATTGCTTTTTAATAGTTTTTAATGGGCATTTGATATCAAATTTCATTCATTGTTCTAAAGTTGTAGTGCACTGATTTTCCTTCAGTAAAGTTATTTAAAGCTAGTTTCTGATGTCANAAAGAAGAACGCCAAGAACTCTTGAATGAAGAACCAAGAAACTCGGTGAGATATGTTTTCTTCTGAAAAAGAAGATTAAAGTTGTAGTGCACTGATTTTCCTTCGGTAAAGTTATTTAAAGCTAGTTTCTTATGTCAAAAACTACCTCCGATAGTTTTTTAATTTTTTTAATTAATAGATTTTATTATATATAAGTTTAATTAAGTTGGGGGGGGTCGGAAATCGCAATAAAAATTTTAGCGTGACACATCTGAACATGTAAGCTGAACAACAGTGTAGGGGTGAGTAATCAAGAGTTGCGTGGCACTCAAACAAAAGACAAATCGATGAGATTTGAAAATCGTGTAAGTCGGGGTATTACTATACTTTCAGCTGATAAATATCTGTACTAAAATTCTGTAAACACAATCAAATATTTCCTTGTACTGTTTTAAATTAACACACAAAACTTTTATTTCATCCAAATGTTTTCTAGGCTATCTGTAGATAATGATTATAATTATAATTAAATGACTTAGTATTGGTTTTTACAAACAAATTATAATAATGTATACTGTGCATTATTTATATAAAGTTTTTATTCTGTAATCTGAAGAGGAACCAAATAAGTGCTGGGCTTGAAATGCAATATTAATAAAAAGTAGTTTTTAAGAATTGTCTTCTGGGTAATCAGTCTTGCATTAAAATTGGCCTGATGAGAACCATGCCTCTGTGTGTCTTTTCTCATATAGATTAATTTAATTGTTATAAAATTTAAAAAATTTGAAGAATAAACAGTAATTTTTTAATTGTATTTATTAAATGAAAAAATAGGTGTATTTTCTAATAATAATAGAATTTTTTCACCTAGTCTATAACAACTGATAATTTTGAATAAGGCAGAGTTTTTTCCTGATATGTATAAAAGCTCAAACAGACTTCATACTAAAAAGTAATTAATTAATGTTTAAACTTAATTTAAAAAATGATCTTCATAGTTTGTAGTAATTAGCAGTAAGATATTGATTATTTTTTATTTAATTACTAATTTTTAATTACAAATCAAAGTATATTAAATATTAAAAAATGTTAGATAATAAAAAAGTACTAAATATTTACATGTGGCATGCAAGGCATAGGATTGAATGCCATAGCTGCAGCTGCTGCTAGTAAATTTGGATTAGCAGCTACTAATTCTGGGTGTTCTTCTAACCATTTCTTAAAATCTTGATGAACAGCAGCGTTTTGATCAGTTAGGAATGGATTATTGGAAAGTCTTTCTTCAATTTTGTTTCCTAAAAATAAACATTAGAATATATCTATAGTCATGTCAAGGTTACCAAAAATATTTAATTTTTTTTTTAATATTTAAAACAATTTCGGTTCCTTTTGAGTTGTATTCAATACAAACTACTTTACATTAGATATTCTAAGAATAGGATATAGAACAAATTTATATTGAATTTAAACTTAAATAAGTAGATTTTTATATGAAAATTCTAATGTTTTTGGAATTAAATTTAAGATTATTGAAACTTTACAGAACAAAATTGTAAATACCTGAATGAAGTTTCCTTGATGCAGAATTATCTGAATCATGTCTTATGGAAGACGAATGAGCTACTGATGGTGATGCCAAACCCAATGATACATTTCGATTTCTTAATAAGCGTACACTTTCTTCTGTACTACTACCACCACCACCCTAAATTTACACAACATCAACATTATACATTACTATAATAACTATAAATTATGATTTAATTTACTTCAAAATACCTTCTTTCCATGTAACTGTAATTCTTGAGCATGCTCTTTTAATAATTGTAATTCATGATCTTGTAATTCAGTATCTCTAGATTTTTCTTGCTGACCAAGTTCATGTAAAATTGAAGAGGTTTGTAAAACTGACTGATGTTGTCTTTGTTGCTGTTGTTGCTGCTGTTCTTCCATTATCTGTTGTTGTTTTCTGGCTTGCAAATTCAATGCAAGTGCGTCTATACGACTTCCACCTCTACCATTTAATTTTCCACGGGGGCGAACTCGTCCTCTACCACGCATTTCTCCATTTAATGGTGAACTACCACCTCTACTTCTTTGACTAGGGCTTTGTGATTCAAACGAGGATATACCAAAAGGAGATGATGTTGAACTTAAATCCATAGGAGAAGATGGAGAGTTTCCGGTTTCTTGATTTCTTTGAACTGAATTTGAATTAGTAAGCGTAACAGATTGTGATGATGATGGTTTTACACGTAGATCTAAAGTTCCTGTTGATGTAGTTAAACGAGGAGCAGAATTCTGATGAGCCGGAGGAGGACCATTAGAACTAGAAGTTACAGACGTGGAATTTGAAGTTGATTTCTCTCCTTCAATTACACTGTGTTCTTTCCATAGACGAGGTTGTAGAATTGAAGTTGCAGATGATGGAGTAAGAAATTGTTGCACTTGTTGTAATTGTTGCTGGTGATGTTGAATATTCTGGATATTCTGAGATAAAAGAGCACGTAACTTGGCTGTACAAAAATACAAAAAAATTATTATTAAATTTTTAAGTTGATTTACAAAAATTTAATAATTAAACAAAGTCCAAAATATACATAAAATAATTTTAATTGTATATAATTATAGGTATTGCAATTAATTATAACTGTTATACTTATATTTTGATAATATCAATGATATTTTGATAATTTCAATAACATGCAAAGTGAATATCTTTTATTCACTTTGTATATTTACAAACTAAAATTTGTTTATTTTTTTAATCTTTCATGAATAATGAAATAATTAAATGATTTTGAATGCTATCTTAAGTGAGCTTTACTGTAATTTGTATCAATGATTGTTAGATCATGCTAGTGGATTATAATTTGGCTATTTTACATTAATATGGAATCTACACTTATTAGAATACATTGTGAATGCTAACAAGTTTATTCTTTAAGAATTGAATTTAGTTAATTTGTAAGTACACAATCTTTTGTACTTACAAATTAACTAAATTCAATTCTTAAAGCATAAACTTGCTAGCACACATTTTTAAATAGATGCTTGCTAGCATAAAATTCAAATCTAACAATACAGATGTATAGAACACCTTTATACAAATCAGCAAATAGACATCACTTCAAGTAAATTCAGCTGATGTTTTTGATCTTTGAAGTTTAATTAAAGTGACATTTATGTTTATATCCTGTTAATATAGTAGTAAAACATATTTTCTAATTGTATACATTTTTAATGCATTTCTCCATTCTGTATTTGTGATAGTTTTGCAAAACATAAATCTTGTAAATATTTTAAAATAATTAAAATGAAATAAATAGTGTAGTAATTATAGTAATTAGTGTATTTGCAGGAATTAAGTTTAGAATTATTATTATAATAATTTTGCTTTTTAGTTTTTGTTTGGATAGATGTTTCAAATAATAATAAACATAATATTTATAGATCAGGGTGGCCAAATCTTCTTACCATTTATCAGAAATAAGTGTGAATCACATCCTATATTGGCACAGCATTTTATATTATATAGTTAGTAAACAGTTGTTTAACTCCTTCAACTTTAAAACATATCCTTAACTTTGTGAAAATCTTTATATTTGTGGAAAGTTGCCTGTTTCCACAAAGTTAAAGATTAAAGTTATGCTTACAATCTATGTGTATATCACACTACAAAATAGAAACTTACAAAAATGTTACATAACTAAATAGCAGTAAATACTAAATATATATATATATATAAAAAAAAAAAATTGCAAGTATAAAATTGTTGAATTATTTGTATAGTTTTTAATGTGGATGGAAATTAAGGATTGTCCACAGACATTTTCTTAACTGTATGATAAATAATTTTTTTTTGCTAAGTTGATATAGATAATTCAAACTTAAATATCCCTCTCCTATTTTATAAGATTCTGAACACAGTATTAAATGTTTAGTGCAAACAGTTTGTGAATTAATCTTTACTTAATTTCATAAAAGAAAGGAAGTCTGATTAATTCATTTATTTTTTTTTGGTAAATGTTTCTGGGAAAAATATTTTGGCTATTAGATGTAAATACTGTATTTAATCATAAATAAGATTTCAGATCTTGTATATAAAACAAAGTATATCCTCTATATCTTATTAATACTAAAATGTACAAATATTTTTAATCTTCACAAAACTAAAATTTATAAAAGTGAGGATTTTACATTTTCCATTGTATACAGTATGTTAATTGATTTGAATTTCAAATACATATTATGTATTATATGAACTTTTTTTGTTTACCTTAAATAGTATTAAATATTTTATATATACCTCAATATAATTATAATTTTCTGCAAAGAATTTGCTAAATACTTTTTCTTTGATCATAAATTTTTTGAAGCATTTTGGAATGTGATCTTATAACATTTTTCTAAAATGTTATTTAAATTTAAAAAAGTTATTACATTAAACAAAGTATGAATGTACACATATTTTTAAACCGACAATTCATTCTTATATTTTGAACATGTATTATGTTAAATTATAAAGTTCACTTGAAAAGTTTTTCAAAAAAGTAATGATCATATTTATTAAAATGTAAATATAGGAATAAACCAGTAATATGATTTGGCACAAATTACTTTTCCACATAATCTCTAAAATGTTATAAGCAATTAATCTACTGTGACAATGCATTAATTCTACAAGGTGTGAAAACAATGAAATTATCTGTGCCTATGTTATCTGGATTATGACATACAGTAAGACCCCGCTTAATGCAGGGGATGCGTTCCTAGACAACAAAGTGCTAAACGAAACAGCATTAAACGAGGTCATTTTAACATAGAGTAAATAGGGATAGTGGAACACACGACCAAAAATAAACAAAGTTTACTTTAATTTTAAGTTATTTAACATATATTATACAAATTAATATAAAAATAACACACAAACATATGCACACAGAAACATAAAGTTCATTTTTTGTGATGAAGGCCCTGACTTCTGAAATTATTGTTTTTTTTTTTTTGCAATTAAGTTGTGAAGTTTCATTTGTTGCTTTTTTCTTTCCTTAAGCAAATGTCGGTAGCATAAGATCGCATCCAAAATGCCTCATCTTGCTTTTGCACTCCTTTCAAAATCTGGATCATTCGCTACAATTTGATCAATGATTTCAGTTATCGTTACCATATGTTTACTAAGGAAATCTGTAGAAAAATTCATTGGGTTCTTCATTTTCACAATCTCTATATTCCAGTTCTACACGAATTCCTTCTGCCAGTTCTCGAAGGTTGTCGTTGGTAAGGATCTCACCAGAAAAGTAACTCCTCAATATCTTGCTTGTCTATATCTCCTAGTCCTGCTATATTAATTAGGTTGAGTTTGGTCAACCTAATGTTACAGTGATAGGCTCTTCTTGTTGAGAAATCATGGATACCTTCAGCCGTAACTTCTTCCACACTTCGTGCATTTATCAGTTAATTCTTGCAAGCGAAGTCAATATTTCTTATGCCATCCATGATGTTATATTTTTTCCAAAATTGCAACAAAAAACATAGATTTAAAGAAAGTACACCTTTTTGCCACCTTTTGCTGATTGGTTTGTATTTGCAAATAATCATATTATATACAAATCAATGAAATGCTGCAATAATTTAAATCAGCGTAAATTTTGAGTTTTTTTAGGCTTTGAGCAGACTGCATTATATTGAATCAGCATTAAGCAGGGTCTTACTGTATTTCCTATATGTAACACTATAAAATAATGTTGTTTTAGTAATGTTTCTGAGTTTTAGTTTCAGTCACAATCATATGGAATTCTGACAGATAAAATATTGGAATAAAAATGTACATGGAGTAATCCATGACAATAGTGCCAAACTGTACCAATGTTTGTTATATCATTCTACAAACAACCTTGATCCCATAAATAGCCTAGGTTGATGGTATACAGCAATGCAATGCTTGGGGGATGTTCCGTGGGAAGACTTTTTATAAGAAAATGGCCCTATTTGCAAGTTAGATACAAGAAGAAAACTTGGAAAACTCCCATGTGACAGCTTATTATTGATGAAGTACAAATCTGCATTCAACTACCAGTATTCAGTGGTTTTATGTATTCAGCCACTGGTGGGTCTATATCTGAAATATACCATTGAAATGTTACAGATTTTATTGTTTCACTGACATACAGTATGTGTAAATACTGTATACTGTAATACTGTACTTCTGTAGATGGGAGAGATGAAATCTGGCCTTTTGAGTCATCAGACATTTGCTTGTAAACCATCCAAGTTTGCTGTGATTACTTGGTGGACAAATGTCTCACAACATAGACTAAAATTCAAATATTCCTGAACTGATGAGAACTGTTTGGCCCCTCCATTAATAAAGGCTTCAACCCTGCATGGATAAGGCTATAAGACTCATTGTACACCAAATCTCCATATGGATAATACTCATTGCATAGCATCCCAGTATACCAAATGCATTCCACAACATACTTCAACAATCACAATATGCTAATTTTTGCATTTGGAGTCAAAATTTTAAAATTTCCTAATTTTTTTTTATTACAAGTAATCAGGAAATTTCCAACCCCTAGATAATTCTGCTTAATTTCCATTTCTTCAGGTCATCTTGCTGGTAACTAATTTACAATTGATGCAAATTATTTACCAGCTGAAATTTATTGATTCTAAGATGGAACCCTTAGAAAGATCTAAATTATGTGAAAAAGAAATGTAAGCCAAAATCATATATGTACAGTACATATATCTGTACTTAAATAAATTTGATCAAATTGACTTATTTACTGAAATATGTATGCATTTTAAAATTTCATTCTAGAGAAAGAAAAAAGATGTTAATTAGGAAACTATTCTGTAAATTATTTATAATTTATTTTCAATCCAAATCAGTTGCAACTAGCTATATGATGTGATATATTACACACTTTCACATCATCAATTGTTATACATCATTTTTTTTTTTTTTTAAAAGAAAATAAGTTAAAAATCACCATACAATTCATCAAATACATAATGATTAAAATTAAGGATACTTGCCTCTTTCAGCTTCTATTTCAAATCTGCGTCGTCGTCTTCGTCTTCTGTGAACTTTAATGCTATCATCCTAATAGAGAAAAAATTTAAAATTTATAAGTGCCTGAATTTAAACGTTATTTTAATAATTAAATATACACAAAAATAACTTCTAATAAATATTTTATTTTTATTATAATACTTTTTTAAAATGTTCTTTTATTTGATGGTGGTGTAGTTCCTAGAAATTCTTTAATTACGCAAGAACTTTAATGCTTGCATTTATTTCCAACTAAAAAAGGTTTGGATAAATATATCCATCCACAGTCTCCTTTCTCAACAAGCCTCATCCCTAAATATTTTGGCTTTGTCTTCATTAAAATTAAAGCTCTATTAAAAAGTCATAAATTTAAATCAGCAGAAGAGTGTGTGCACTATTAATAAAACTCCCACATATTATCGTAAAAGTCAGAACAGTAAAATTATGACATTTTCACTGAGTAGATGGTAGTTTGAAACTTTTTCAATAGGAAAAAAAAAAAAACATTTTTGTTTACTATAGGAAAATTACTGCAATAAATGTAAAAGTAACAGGGTTAATTCTATTCTACTGAACCTCACTAAATAACAGATGAAGTAAAATAACACATTTTTGTTTAAAACAAAAAAATATGGTTGAAGTTCCATATTTAGCATTTGCATGTTTGTGATCATTTTTCCCCCCAGATTCATGAAACTAAAATTTGCCTGTTTGCAGAAAGATTAATAAAAAATAATGAAACATCAGATAAAAGAATTAAAAATTATTTAAATGTCTTCTAATGCAATTTGTATTGTAAACTGTTAGACCATGCTAATGTATTGTATTCTGCAGTTTCTTAGATGTTATGTACTAAAATAACTCTCTCAAAAAATGTAAATGTTGTTTTATATTAATATAATGAATCATGATTCTAAAATATGTTCTTGACAAAAAGCTTAATTAGTTTGTCATTACAAATCAGCAATTCTCAGAATTAATAATCTGCAAACACTTATGCCCCCATCCACTTCTTATCTTGTAAATATCATCTTATATAATGATAAACTGTGTACCAAAATACTATATTTTGTTTATCTGGTAAGTAAATTAACATAAGAGATATGTGATGCATGAAAACACAAAATTTCATTTTGGAACCATGATTAGGTCAGACTGCAGATCATACTTAAGAATGACTGATCTAAATAAAAAGTTTAGTGACATAATAACAAAGTCAAAAGTGTACCTAGAAGAGAAAATTAAACTGCTATTATTTGCAGAAAGATGAATCAGCAGTTATAATTTTTCTCAGTCTTTCACCAAAAATAAGAAAGAATAGAAATGTCTTAGTAAATTCTTTCTCCCAAGGAGAAAAAAACTGCAAAAGCCTTAAATATTAGAATTGAAGATCAGTAACAGAAGAATATTCCTTGAGTGATTCCATGAAATAAATAATGAATGCATTTCATTATTTTAGTGCAAGTCCTAGTCAAGATCAACTGTCTGTTTAATTTCATTTAAAAAAAAAAAAAAAAGAGAGAATAAAGAATGTTTATTGCTACCAGGAAGTGTTGAATAATTTTCAAAGAAAGGCGAGAGAAAAATTACTCATTTGTAAATAATAATAAGTATGACATATATAAACTGTAATAATTACTTTTACTTTGAAATAAAATAAATGAAAAATTTCTTTGTATGAAAATGTTTTTATTTCCAATCATATATTTTTGCAATCTCTTAACCTTATTTTCTCAATGTATTTTTCCTTCAATATTTTCAATTTCCATATTTTCAATTGTTTTGTGCAATAACTCAATACAAAGCTTCTACTTAATATACACTATATTGCTAATTAAAAAAAATTATTTTTAACTTACATTATGACTTGGACTTTTATGACTTGAATTTCCTAATTCGGGAGAAATACGGATATCTGGTAAAAATGATTCTCTGTGTGGTGTATGTTCTGGTGTTGCATAAGGAGTAGGTTCACTGCTTTGTCCTTGGCTAGATATACTTGGTGCAGGTGAAACTCTACTAGGAGAAGCACTAGTAGGTGGTGGTAAAGCTGAAGTAGATAAACTGGATAAAGATGTCAAACCTGGAAAATTTTGAAGGAAACTAGGACGAATTGTTGGCCATTCATTCTTTTCCACAGCATGACAAATATGTTCCAAACGAATCTGAAGAACTTTATCCTGTTAAAATATAGTAATTTCATTTCAATTGCAACAATTTTTTACATTAAAAATAAATAAAAATCTTATATTAATTACAGTAAATTAGAATTAATGACTTGATCAAATATCAAATGTTTGAATAAAACTATAATCAAATAATTTGGCTAATTGAAAACTTACTTATCAACTATTTTATTTGAAAATCAATTCAAAATTCCATAAAAAGAGCATGCAGCTATGAATAAATGAATGTAAATAAAAAAAACACAACATCTTAATTTGCTGAGAAATTTAATAAAAAAGCAAATGTTTTCAGCCAAATCTGTTGGCCATCATCAGGCTAAAAAAATAAATAAAATAAAATATATTTTATTTTATTTATATTCAAATATTCTTCTCCTGATGATGGCCAACAGATTTGGCTGAAAACGTTTGCTTTATCATTAAATTTCTCAGCAAATTAAGGTGGTGTTTTTTTTTATTTACATACTGCTGAGTGAGTGTACCTCAATTTTAAATGAATGTACTGATAAAAACAAAAATTTCGAAGTTTAGAATGTTAAAGAAAAACAATTTGTTATAATACAATAATAAGAAATTGTATAAATTTTTGATGATAATGCAAATTATAGTACAATGAACCTTATATATTAAATATGACTGTTTTGATTATTGCAATTTTGGTATACAATAAACTGACTATTATATTAATAAATTAATCTTGTAAAGAACATTGAATTTTATGTTTTCATTATTTTTTGGTTATTACACTTAGTTTGGGATTTTATTTGGTTTTTAATAAAATTTTTAAAATTTTATCTAAAGGGCTGTCTTCTGGATTATCAATCCACTGCTCTCAAGATTTATAGTATCTTGGATTAAGATGATTTTAGGTTATTATTAAAAATGACTATTCTTATCTACACATATACTTTTTTGGTTGTTTCAGAAACTGCCACATTGTATATACCATATTTACTCACATATAAGATGAGGTTTTTATTCATTTATCACAGCTTCAAATTCCTAGGTTGTCCTATACTTGCAAGCGAAAAAGATTCGTGTTTTTGCAAATAATTTTTGTGAACTGTGTATTTGCATATTTTACTGGATGCTTACCCTCTGGTATGTTAAAAACATAAGTATTTTATCTGGGTCGTTTGGATCGTTCTTGTATTGTCAGGAGTAATGATGAATAGCAATAGGAAAAGCAAAGTGTTTGAATTGAATTCCAGATTGAAATTCCAAAATCACACGGGAGCACGATATAAGTTTTAATCCATTCCCACATGAAAACAGATGATTATTCAAAAATCAGAATTCTGAGAAACTTGTAAGGGTAATCGACAGAGAGTGGATTTGACTTAAGAATTGGCAAAAAAAATTCCAGATTGTCCAGTTTTACATGAACAAATTGTGTTGTCGATTTTACAAGATTTTTCCTTAAAGTTTAAAATGCCAGTAATTTTTGCGGGACAATGTGTGCATTTATGTGCATTTGATATTTTACTTGTAATTAAACAAAATAAAATTAGAATTGTATTAATAAATCTAATTTTCTTCATTTTGATTTTTAAAGTCACACCTTGTCCTATATGCGAGGTCTTATATGCAATTAACTATGGTATTTAATTGGTACCGATAACAGAATTATTTGTTTAACCGTTTCTATGTAGGTATTTTTAGTAATTAATTGCAAATCAATTTTAACTTTTACTAATTTTTGAAGTTAAATTATTTAATTATTAACATTTTGATCTTATTAATTTTGTTTGATTTTAAAATCTTTTGTTATTTGGACAGCTGTAGAGATTTTCCATGTTGCAACATCCAAATCTGGCTATCATTAGCAAATCATAAGAGTAAAATACCAACTCCATTCAAATTTTTAAGAAAATGGTAGTTAATAATCATTATGGTTCAATAAAACATTGATAAATTATATTACATCATTACTATATTACATTTACATTATTTTATAAAACTCTAGATATAATATTATGTAAAAAGGAAAATTTGTTTTTCTATTAAATATTAACCTGCAATCTGCAGTTTTTTTACAGGATCACATACAAAAGCCAGCAATTTTTGCTGGTTTTTCACTTATTACAATGCTGTATATGCCTTGCCTTGAATCTGACAATTCTGAAAAAGCCTATAATGTTCTTCTCCACATGTACAAAATTTCAGTATCATACATTGTTTAGTTAACAAGAAATTGTTTTGTTTATGAACAAGCAATATTTTGAAAATAAATTATTTTCCAAATATTGCTTGGTCAGCTCCCACAGGGAACTCTTGGACTGATATAAAATGAATTCAGCAAAAAATAGATGATGGGAGCACTAAGGTTTTTTTCAGAAGGATCAGAAAATGGCTCTTCTATATTTTTTGGGCATGAAATAAAATCATGAAAACATTTAAACTGTTAAAGATTATAGCATCCCAGGCTACCTTTTAGAGCCAAGAATTCAAGGCTCTGGTGATTTGCAGACTGCAATGTCATTACATTATGCATAGCTGACAAACATCCATGATGTCATTTTTGATGATGTCAAGTCACCAAAAAAGACATCAGAGTAGAAAACCGTTATGTATGCATACAACTATATGGAAAAAAATTTGTACATGATTGCATGCATAACACAGAAATTTCTGCAGCAGTTTTTTCAGGGCCTGTGATAAAAAGAAAAAATTTTTCAATTAAAATTTTACACAGATGGCTAGCATGTAGCATGAGGATATCATAAAAATATAACTAAATAATTTGTTATGCTTCTAAGATTAGGTCAATTTGATGAAAAACACCCAGAAAAAAATCACTGCTGTTACATGTGATAATGGTTTATGTAGGCTATATATTAAATTCAATAATAACAAAGTTGAGATTTGGAAAATAAATTATTTTCTAAAAATATCTTGAAATTCCCAAAATTAAAATATTAAAAATCTTTTATTTTTAAAAATTTTACATTTAATGCAAAATAGCTAGAATGCAGAAAATTTCATTGTTTTCAGCAATATTTGCAAATAATCTGTTAGTGATATTATATCACAAATAAAATTAATTAATATAATTTTTGAATTTTATGAAGACATGTACAACATATGCATTATATTCACTGTAATGCTAATGCTTTATTACCAATCATCTTCTATATCAAATTATTAAGTTCTCACTTTTCATTTCTTCACTGAACATTTATTGACAGCATAAAAATTATTAAATCTATGATATTTAGCATATATTTCTATATATATGCTATATATAAGCTATATATTATATATGCTATATATATACTTATATATATAGCATTATATAAGTATTGGTTATATTAGCATATAACTAATACTTATTTTTCTTTATTGGAAAATTAATTTGATACAATAAAACTTTATTTTCATAACAGATTTAGATTTTATAATTGTATGTAGAAAGTTTAGTGTATTTCTTTTATAAATATATTATGTGAAATTTATAAGTACAAAATATTAAAAATTATAAATTTTACATAATGACAAAGTATATCAAGTATACAAAAAATTATATTAATTAATACCTTTGGCCATCGAACAGATGAACCAGACGATTGAGCAAGTAATTGCGCTACTGTAGGTTCATTTATATCAATATCTATGTTAAAACTCTCTTGACTTGCAAGTTCATCATTTTGAGATGTACCTTCCTGTATATGAAAAAGAAAATGTTTATATATCTAGCTAAGAAAACATTTAATTAAAACTTTTAATTAATTTAGCTTTCACAAAATTTTAAAAGAAGGGGAAGGAGAAAGAGATAAGAATTGGGAACTTGTGAAATTATTATTTCCTATATAGAGCCTACACTAATATATACCTTGTAGAAAATTGCTTGAACAGAAATAAAACTTTTGCATAACTCCATGGGTACATAGGAGAGGCAAAAGCATCAAACTGTCCTTATACAATATTGACATGTAAAAAAATAGTATTTAAATAAATGATGATAACATGTAGTGATAAATATTTTTGACAACTACATTAGAACTACAGTAACTTGGCTGAGGTTTCAATTTCTGTAGTTGGCTATGTATATTAAAAAAACACTAAGTTCTGTGATCCATTTTTGAATTATATATTCCAGTGTTTTTCAACCTTCTTGAATACACGACCCCTTTACAAGTTAAAAAATTCTGGCAACTCCCCTAGGGCCATATTAAAACTATATCAGTGATTTTAAAAACTATGTATTTAATTTTCTTTCTACTGAGACAAATTATTGTTGATTAAAATGAAAATTTCAGAAGAACCGATAATAACCTAACACACAAAGTATGAAACTTCCTCTAATTATAACATTGGGCACAGGGAGTTGTTGATTTTTTTTTTCCTCTTTAGTATCAGAATTTTCAGCTTCTACTTTTCTACTTTTTATTTCTTTTTGCAGCTCAACACTTTTTTGGGTATGATTTTCTGGGGTGGGCCGTACCCACCCAGGCCCCTCCCTGGCTACACCCATGGTTGAGACCTAAATATCGATAAAAAAACCAATTGTACTGTAAAATAAACAGGTACAGTACAGCCTTCTTGCTGAAATTGTAGTTTTTTTAATGTAGTGTAGGACCTACAAACACTTGTCTTTTTCTTTTACCCACGACCCCCGTGTAAACCTGTGGGTCGCGACCCCAGGGGGTCGTAACCCACAGGTTGAAAAACACTGATATATTCTATGACGCATTGTTAAGTATCATATCAATATAAGATTTCCTACACTAACTCTTATTTATTTATATATATCTATACTAATATTATAAAGAGGTAATGTTTGTAAGTAAGTAAGTAAGTTTGGATGTAGCGGATTATCTCCAAAACTATTCATCCGATTTCAAAAATTCTTTCACCAATATTTAGAATGGAACTTTGGGGTGGACATAGGCTGTATATTATTCTGGTACACATTTATATAAATTAAAAGATAGCATCTAGGGCTTTTATGTCCAACAGATGGCGCTATGAGTACGATGACCTAAGTTTGCTTTTCTGTGAGGATGAACTAAAGCAGATCATCTTCTATCTATCTATCTACATAAAAATGTAATGTTCATTTGTTCCTACCGATTCCTTTGAAATTTTGACACAATGCTGCATTTGAATACATATGTGTTTTTATATAATATACATGCCGAAATTCCCCCACCGGGGGAGATGGTTAGAATTAAGGCTTACTGTAAAGAACTCTGTTTCTATTTATACTATTTTAGATGCGGTTTTTTGCGTTTTAATAGGGTATGCCAACAGAATGTACTGTACACTAAGAAGGGATTTTTCGAAAAATTTTCCTCCCATGGGGAAAGTGTTATACATTTATAATAGATACATTTTGAGCCACAACAATGCGTGGCAGGGTCTGCTAGTATATACAGTTTAACCTGCTTATAACGTCATCCATGGGACCGGCAATTTTTTGACGTTATAACCGAGTGTCGTTATCTGCGGGGTCATAATTTCAGTTTTATAAAAGTATCAAGTCTGTTTAAGAATCTATTATAAAATTCATTAATTTAATATCGTATGTATAAAAGTGCAAACTAAATATTTAAATCAACTTTATTTACATTATTATGTCTAAATTTACAACGATGTAATTAAAAATTTCAAAAATTATTTTTTATAAGAAATTTTTATTTGTCAAGTTTCGATAATGGCGGCACTTTCGGTTTTAACGCCTGGATGATAATTTTCTCGTTTCTTGCTTATCTATCAATGGACATGAAGTCCAATATATTTCACTTTTAGGTTAAATTAATGTATATCAATTAAAAAGAAACAATAAAAATATTCACTTAAAAAAAGTCAGTTATTTTAGATTGTAAACTACAACACGAGTATGAGAGCTATGCAGACTAACCCACTGTCACGTCGTTTAAAGGGGTGGCGCATCTCACCCCACCGAATCAGGTGGTGACAGTACCACCCACAATCGTTCTAGGAAGGGACTCTGACTGAACACGTAGTATTTTCTTTGATAAATAAAATTTATAATTTAATTTTGTAAATTTAAGAGTGCTTCAAATATGACGTTAAAACAGGGTTTTATGTCGTTACAAGTGGGTTTTTTAACATTATCTAGTATAGTAAAATCGTGGGACCGATAAAAATTTGACGTTATATTAGGGTTGTTGTTACATCCGATGTTGTTATAATCGGGTTAAACTGTATATATATAAAGGAAAATTTTTAAATGTAACATATACATTTTTCAATAATATATATAATTTGTTTATATTAAAGTAAAGAATATTGCTTCAAATTTTATCTTATATATAAGGAAATAGTTTTATAACATATTTCTCTGTTTCCTTCTTTATGTTAAATATATGAACTATATATATTTAAAAAAATTTTTAATACCTGAGAATCTTCTAGATTGGGTGCAAGAATTTCCTTGTTTGTTTCTTTTAATGTATTATCAGATTGATCTTCTGTTTCCTTTTCTGCCTCTACTTTTGGTGTATCCTCAAGAATTTCACTTTTTACTTCAGGTATTTCTGCATTTTCAGTTATTTCTAGCTTTTTAACATCATTTTCTTCTGTTTCTATTTCTTTTGTTTTAACTTCTTTATTTTCTTCCTCACATTTTTTTTCTTCTTCTTCTTCTTCTTCTTCTACTATATTGCTTTCTTCATTATTATTTACATTATCTACTTTTGAACTTTCAATTTCCTGTTGATTATCGTCATTTTCTGTCTTAATTTTAACCAAATCTTCCGAAACAGCTTCTGGAACATTTTTATCTTCTGTATTATTTGTTTCAGTTATGACAGTTGAGGACTCTACTTCATCTTTTTCAGGTTCTGTAATCTCTGAAGTTTTATTCATTTCTTCAACCAATTCTTCCTTTTTTTCTTCTTTTATGTCATTTTCACGATCCTCGACTGAATTAACACTTGTTACAGGACTGGTACAACCTAAAAAAAACAATATAAACCCATTAAATATAAATAACAAACAAAAGAAAAATATTTATATAAAAGAAAATTTAATGTGCACTATTATTAAATAAATCAGAAATGACTTTGAAATAATATATACAAGTTCTTTTACATAAATTCTTAACAAAAAAAATCATCACATGAAAAAGACAATTTACTGCTAAAAAAGGCCATCATAATATTTAAAATTAGAATTTACTTAAATAATGCTAAAAATTACATAAACACAGCAGTAACACAGATCTGGAAATCCAAATCTTACTCTGACAAGTTTTCTTTTTACTAGCTTTGGCAAAATTTATTCCACTTGTGTTTGTTTGGAACATGCAGAAACATAAGTTTTGTTCTAGAACAAAGTATGGGTATGGCAATGGAATTCAAATGAAAAGAGTTTAAACAAGATTTTGAATCAGCAAGTTTGATATAACTGAATTTTGGAGAATTGCTTTTGAGAATGATCATGGAGACTCACTTTCAAGAATTTTTTTTTTATATGTTTTATTTATTTCTTGTGCAAAGTGACAAATCTGAGGAATGTGAGAACTGTATTTAAGTTGATAAAATAAGCTGTATTTTTGTTATTATATAAAAATAAATTTGTATGAAGTTAAGAAGAGAACTTGTTGGTACAGTCGACCCCCCTATAAATACGGTCCCTATAATTACGATTCCTATAAAACTACGAAAAAATATACGTATTTTGGAAATGTTGAGTCGGATTAGTGTAGAATCGATTAATTTTATGGAAGAAAACCTTTCAATCAGCCGTAGTCTGTAAACTTGACACGTGTCGGGCTGTGATTGGAACGACTTGTAAGAAATCGGATTCCTAATAAATTGGAACGTATCTATATCTTATAGGGGGGTCGACTGTATTCATTGAAACTGGAAGATAAGTCAACTGAAGAGCTGAACTTAACTAATAAAAAGCCAAAACTACATTCCTATATTTGATGTAATGTGGGTTTGATCAAACCAAACTAGTTCTGTGAATGTGGCACATTATGTGCCAGATCAGAGTGCCAAATGGCAAAAAAACATTTTTGGCTGGAAGTGTATGACAAACTCTACATCTCATTGCAAAAAAATAAAATAATAATAATAATAAATTTGATGGTTTGCTTTAATACAAATGTGTGCCTTTTTTTCTTAAGTTTCAGTACCTATAGTAATAAAAATTCCCTTAACTATCTTCAGTGACCTAGTGCTGCTGTTTTGTGTCATTTGGTAAGTTTTTTGTGATTTATAACAATTCTTTGTAAACAATATTACTTTAAATATTTAGTTATTTAATTAAGCTAGATATCAAAAATTTTAATAAAGTAGTAATTAACAGTAAAACAAAAAAAATACTATAATTTAAAATAATACAAACAAATTAATAACTACCAACTTTTTTAAAAACTAAGCTGATAATATTTAAAATTGGACAAAACAATATACATTCATTAAATATAATGAAAAATTCCAAGATAAATTTTCAATTCATTTTTACACAGTTATTAAAATAAAAAATAAATCAAAATTACAAATAAAACATTGGTTTCAAAACATACATTTGAATGTATACAGGTTATTATATTTTTAATTGGTTAATTATGGTAATCATTTGGTTTGACTATTTTTTGCTACTATTAATAATTAGATATTAAGTAATTTGGTATTAGAGATAGATGTTAGGTGCCATCTCTTATCACAATTAATATTTATAATAATATAAATTTCACTAACTGGTTTATTATTAATACTTAGTGATTTATATATATTTATTATATTAGCTTCATGTTCTTGAATTAATGTTTTCAATATTAGTTATTTATATATAGTTTTCAATTCATATAAGATAATTACTGTATTCTTAAACAATGTAATACAGATGTTCTGATATCCAAATAGACCAAAGTGTTAATAAAATATTTCTGAAAAGTAATCATCTTAGTCCTTATATGATTAGTGAATACAACTATTTATTATTGAATGTATACAATTTAGAGAGATGGAAGTGCCTTCTTTTCAATAAAAAGTTAGAATTTTTGAAGTTATTTTTCAATTGCAACTAATAAAGTTTAAAAATTATCATTTAAATGTTAATTAAAGTGAATTAAAAAATGATTGTAAAAATTTCATATTAATATAAGCATCTATATTTTAAATGCATAAAAAAGTAACAAAGTAAGAAATTATACCATTAAAGTATTAAAAAAAATTTACCAGTTGGTGTTGACACATGACTGCTGTTTTTCTGAGCATTTTTTTCTGATTGTTTTCTTGCAACATCTTTGAATGATAAATCTGGGTCATGTAACAAATGGTAATCCATTCTACTTAAACCATGTCTATAGAAGAAAAATAATTTTAAAAATAAACTTTAACTGGTAACTTTATTAAAAAAACTAACATATTTAGTAAATCCGTAAATAGAAAAAGTCATACAAATATTTTTTAATATTTACTTAATGCAGTCTGAAAAATTCTTTGTAAAATCATAAATCCAACATTATTTTAAAAGTGGCTAATTACAAACAATTTCATCTTTGTCTAGTCAAGTTTTCTTTATTTTAATTTTCATAAATAATAAAACATACAGTAATTTATAAATGTACAAAGCATCATATGATTAATTCTGTATTGATGTTTTTTTTTTATACAAAAAATATCAGAATATACAAACTTAAATTGCAGTCAAGACTATTAATGACTCTTTTTATTAATGTGAACAAAACAAAATCTTCAGAATAAATATTTTTAAAATTTAAACAACAAAACTAAATGATTTTTCATAATGAGATATGTTTAAACATATTCAACTATGAAATTCTTTAAATCGGAATTTACTCATTTAATTTTTTAATAAATAAAGTATGTTTAAGAAACAGCTGAATTTCTTAAGATAAGTATATGCTGAGTTTTTTTAATGTTTTAATTTTGATTTCAGAAATAAGCTAGATTATGTGAGAAATAAGTAAGTTATATTTAGATAAAGTTACAAATGTATAAAGACTCTAAACCTTACTTCAATTAACAATCTTAATTTAATTACTAGCATAAAATTAAGATAGTTTAATTAGTTTAACAAAAATGTTAATTTATTTATAAAACATTTGACTATCATCTCAAAAGTAATAAAATATTCAGTGAAAATATATATAAAATAATAATAATTACCTTGCTGCTCCAATTAGAAGATCTTTATCATGCTTTCCACACTGCCACCAGTCTGGAAGATCCATGGATGGTTGACACAGCTTAAGACGAAGGTCTAATTCTGGATGCGTCATTATCTCTTCACGGATTTTATTTAACAAATCTATCCTCTGCAAACAGCGACTTGCTCTTTCTTCAGAGATTGGTTCTACAATAAGTGGCAATTCTGTAACATTAATAATCCAATCCAAGTAAGTGATTTGTTTTAAATCACTGAATTTGATATTGCTTTTTTTTTTTTTTATGATGATACTCACACTAGCACCTTTTATTTCTAAATTCTACTTGGGAATGAAATAATGTTTAAAAATAGAATATAATTTTCAATATATTTATCTGTTTGTTATATATATCCATAATCACAAAAGCAAGGAATTATGAATTTGTTGAGAATTGTAAAAATACATTTCAGACTTTGACTGAAAAAATGTAAACAACATAGTTTTAATACTATATGCAAGCATGTTTAGATGTTTCTGGTTTCATTTTTACAGTTTTGATGATAAAACACACAATCTGTACTAGAGATACTAAATTTAGCTGATTAAAAGATGACTATACATCACTAATTATCACCTGAAAAATTTATCATTTAATTATTATTATTACCAATTTTATTACAATTTTAACATTTTCCACAAATGAATACATATTATATTATCAAAAACAGTAAAGAGCTATTATAATTTTTGTGTATAGACATTTACTGCTGCAAAGACACTTCAGAACAAAAGATACCCAATTTATCTTTAATATGTTTCTGCTTAGTTACTTATTGTAATCCCTTCAACTTCTCTTTCATTTTAGGGAATAGATAAAGTGTAAAGTTTACAGGATAGAATAAAGGGAGCAAGAAGGTTGGGAAAGCACGGTTATGCCATTATTGATCAGATATTACTGATCAAGAATGACGAATAGAAGCCAGAGTGGAAGTTGTAAACTATCAGGGTTGCCCTATGATAAAATCAGATTTTTATCGTACCTCTTGTGTATTATTTACACACTAAAAAGTACATATGGTGATAAAACATTTGAAAATACACTTTATCAAAGATTGAGTTATTATAGTAAAGCTAGTAAAGTCATCAGTTATTATAATAAAATGCTGCCAATCAATTTGTTTCAAGCCAAACATGCCAAGACCTCCTGGAAAAACTTAATGAGAATAATGAAACATAATTGTTTAATTTTAATAAAAAATGGAAAAGGTACAAAATAAAAAATTAAATTTTATGAGAATTCAAAATTTCAAAAACTATTTGTCTGTTGCTGTTTTCACATTAACAATGACCATTTTGGACTGGTTCTTGATCTAAGGTAAGAAATAGCAGCTTCCATAAAGCAGCTTCATTAATGACTCAATCATTTATCTAATCAATTGATATCAAACAGAAGTTAGTAATTTAGTAATTCATTAAACAAAATTCTACTGTGTATGTCTGGTTAATATTGTTTGATACAAGCCCTTGTCCCAACTCAATCATGTAGAGAGAGATAGATCAGAATAAATTAGTTGCAAATATTATTATTACTCCACAAATAACTTGAACTGACTAATCATAAAGCTATTGTCTTCCTTCAGGAAAACAAGGGACTTCACACAGATAAAATTTTCCAACTAAGGCTATGTATACTATCTCCATACTCCTCAGACATTTCATTACTAGATAATTGTACTTGCAATTAAAGGAAAAAATTTGAAAATGAAACCAAATCAAATATGCTTAAGTTCTTTTTATGAATATAATTTTATTTTTAAAAATTGTAAAAACTTCCATGATCACTTGATATAAAGCATAAGAATTAAAATTAATCTGTTTCAAAACAAAATTGATGCCTATAACAATTTAAGTTTTGTATTTTTACTCGAACACACTAATACTGTACAACCCAAATTATTCAAATTAATTAGGACTAAAGTAGTTTGGATAAACAAAAGTTTGAATAATCAAATACCAAGATATACAGTACATTCTTAAAAATATTTACATAGATGTAGCATGCCAGAATAATAAAATAATCACAAATGAGTGTTATAGAGTAACACTATAAGCTATTATTTCTTTTAATAAATATATTGTCCTTATCATCTATCAGCTGATAGATGACTTATGTATTTAGCATATCAGCTAATAGATGATTGCTTTGTTGAGCAGCTGTAGCACTTTGTCCCATCTCCTTTAAATTCAAGATACTTTTTAACATTTAGTATAAAGTCTTAAGTATATTGTTCACAGAAAAGAACAGTTTATCCACATATTTTTAATATCTTGTAAAATAATAGGTATGCAAGAAACATTTTTGAAACAATAAGAGTTTTTAGACTTTGCAATCAACAGCAACATCATTACATGAGTATCAGTGATATTTGTACAGGTATACCTCGGGTTACGTCATTTTGAGTTAAATTGTTCTTGATTATATGTCGTTTGTCAAAAAAAAAAAAAAAAATAAAAATCAAGTTTAAGTCATTTTATTTGACGTTATGTCTGTCCACCACAAATATTGAAGTCGTAATATCACTAGAAAAGCATTAAAGCACATAAAATCATATTAAAATATGTACATTNTTGTAAAAAAAAAAAAAAAAAAAATCAAGTTTAAATCATTTTATTCAACTTTATGTCTGTCCACCACAAATATTGAAGTTGTAATATCACTAGAAAAGTGTTAAAAGCACATAAAAATCATATTAAAATATGTACATTTACAGTAAATGTTAATATAATCATCATAAATCCTAGAGAATAAAACATGAAAACATCTGTGACTTTGTGTTGTCATCTTATTTAGCAATCTTTAAGAGTTCAATATTGGCGTTTTCCATGGTAGTTCCAATATCTACCATTTGGTGTCGTTGTCAGCGCCACTCAATATTGATAAATTTAACATAAATTAGTTTATTTTCTACTATCACAAAATAATTTTGATGTATTTGTTATTTAACCTTACAGAATCATCTTATTTTATAATGTCTTAGAGCAAATCACATTCACAAATAGAGTCCACAATGTATTATAAACATCACCAAATTGTAAACATGTACGTATGTACATGTATTTGTAAATTTAGATAAATTTTAGTTTTTAATATATATAGTACAGAAAAAAAGTAATTTGTTTGTAAGCTTAAAATAGATTCTTATTAACCATATATTATTAAAAATGCAAAGACAAACTTTTAAACATTTATTTAATAAGAATGTTTTATAAAAGGTAACTCAAACTATAATTAATTTTTGCAGTTTTATATTTATATTATTAAAATAAATTATTTACCTTCATCATCTGTAAGTTTTCTTCCACATACTCTCTTACACATGCCATAAAAAGCAATAAAATATTCAGTTAAAGTCTCATCATATTTTCTATCCAAACGAGCAATGGCTCTGAAACGATTCCAATTATAAGTTCCCTTTTTATGGTCATACTCAACACCAAATGTAGAAACTGTCCTATAAAAGTCTGCTTCTTCTCTTCTTGACCACCTTCATGGATAAAATTTGTGGGGGAAAAAAAATGGAAGAAAATAATAATTTCATTTATTTTATTTTTAATTCTATATACTTTTTTAATCTTAAAAGATTTTCAGTTCTCCAAGGTGAATGCTTTCAAAGAGATTCAAGTTTTATTATATTTTTCATCATAATATAACAGAAAAAAATAAAATTCTATAAAATCATAAGCGAATTGAAGGAATACAGAATTATAACAAATAAAAACTTATACAATTTTTTTATTGATATTAACATATAGTATAGAAAATGAGGCACTAAAAAGAATAACTACAAACTTAGTATTAATTAATGTGATTTAAATATGAATGATATTTGCGAGATTATAAATTTAATACTGATGAAGAAAGAGTTGGTATATTATTTAACTATTAGTAACTTATGTCTATTTCTGATAATTATGAAAAATATGTGTTTATTTTATAACCAATAAATAGAATAAGAAAGCACAACTAAATTTTTTTTAAACAGAAAAATTAAAAATAATTTTCTATGTGATTATTGATTTTATATATTTATTTCATATTACTTTTACTCATTCACTTTATTTGTCACACAACAAATGTTTTAAAATATTAAAAAATATCATCTTTCCATTAAAAAATGATTGCAAGATATTAATTATATTTATACCATAATATTTCTATATACAGAGATTTTAGTTTTTATTTTATTCTAGAAATAGACAATAACATGGAAAGTAAATGAATATCAGATAAGATAATCTATTAAATTTTCATTAGCCTTTCTTACAGTAATTAAAGAAATTAACTATAAAACCAATTTTTCATTCTAGACAAGCAAGAAAGAAAGATTTCTATCTTAAATTAGGCTTAATTAGATAATTTTTAATTTATTATGAGTGGATATAGTCTAAAAATAAGGTTACATTAGCTCTAAACTATTAATACATTTAAAAGATATATTGTATTGTGTAAGCATTCAAAGTTAACTGGTAATAAATGAATATGCTTAATTTAAGCCCAAACTTTTTTCAGAATCAGTAATTTCCAATTTTTTTTTTATTTGTGTAGATATACCCTTTCTAACAATATATTTTATAGATCCTTAAATTAATAACATTTGTAATTGACTATAAAATTTACTAAGAACAATGACAAATACAAATGAATTTAAATAAGAAAGACTTATTTACACAGAAATGTGCATAAAATGTTTCTTATTTATACGTGTAATTATAAATATTGAGAGAAACAATGGAATTTAACACGTTAAACTTTCATAGAAAAAAATATTTGAGTATTATTGAGATTTTTGCACACTTTGTATTAGAACAACAATAAACTTTCAAATATCTGAAAATGGATTTTTGTAAATAAGCAGAAAATACACTGCATGACTATAGGATTATTGCTATGGAAGTTTAGCAGAAAGAGTTTAAAATCTCAAAGGAATGAAACAGAATTTCTTACAAGTTAAAAATTCTATATAAGAAAAAAACTATTGATATTAAAAATGTAGAGTGATATTACTATAAATACAGAAGTTCATAGTATCTTAATCAGATCATTTAATTTAATATGATGATGAGATTTTTTCTACTGCTAACTCTAAAAATGATATTCAATAATTATTCACTATATGTATGATAAATTTTATACAAAATGTTAAGAAATACTAATTTTACACAAAAAGTAAAAATACAGTCATCTGTTTTTAATTACCTACATTGGTTTAATATTGTGCTCTTAACACAATTTTTTTAAAAATTTACCTTGAATTTATTTTAGCTCTTCTTTTGTAGAAATACTATAATTTATCTTGCTAATTCTAAATATGAATATAAGCACTGTATATTTGTTTTATTAAAAATAATGTGGACCCATAACAAAGTATATTTAATAAATAAGATAAACTATCTTCAGTGTTAAAGATGACTTAAAAGACACATTTTTTGCTAACATAAGAGTTTTATTTGCAAGCATTTCTGATAATTAACATGATGATAATATGTTAATTGAAAGTGTTTACAAATAAACTATTGTGTAAAAAATATGTCTTTTAAGTCATCTTTAACACTGAAGACAGCTTATTTTATATATTATTTGATTTATATTTTATACATTTTAAATTTGTTTAAAAATGTAATCTTTAAATGAAATGCTCATTTTTTTCTACACTATATTTATTATAAACAAGCATTTATACTCCATCACTGTTATAATTCTGTATACACAAGTTTCTAATAAAATTTGAAATATTTTATGAAATTAATGATGAGAAAATTAGCAAATTAAATTATTTTTCTAACAAACAATATTGAGTTTAGTTTGTAACAGAAATTTTAAATAAAACATAATAAATAATATGCAGCATATAGGAAAGTCAAAAACAAATAAAATGTGTAAAAAAAAGTTATGAAAGACATTTCTTAATAATGAAATGACAAGATTCATTGGCTGAAAAAATTTCAGATTTATGATTTAACAATGCATTTACAGAACAATTTTTAAAATTTAAAAACAACAATTTATGTAAATTTCTGATAATCCTATACTAATTATTATAGTAATTTATCAAATTTAAACAACATTAAAATGTTATTATTCCATTTTAAATCACAAATAACTCACAATCCAAGAAGCCATGCAAAATATCTTTAAATTACAACTAACAATCAAATTAGTTAAAGAACATACAAACAAAAAACTGAAAATAATTCAAAAAATTTTATAAAACTATTTTCAAAGCAATTGATTAGAAAAGTCCAATTATAAACAAATTTATTTGCAAAATAATTATTTTTGACTTCTATAAATTTGTTTTTTTTTAGTTAATTTCAATTTTTATAAATAAAACAAAACTGTAAATTGTAAATACATACTGATATTTATAAAAATTGATTAAGTAATACAACTTACAAATTAGTTTGTTGGTCTATTAACTGATTTTGTTAAATAATAATTATTCATATTATCATTTTTATAATAAGTGCCTTTTCTTAATTTCTACCACAAATATAATTTGTATATTAATATTAAAACATTAGTTTTCAGTAATTACTTATAATCAGTGCAGTGCAGCAAATTTCATTTATTTAATAAAAATGTATAATAAATAAATTTCTCACAATAAGGCAAAAATAACACTATTCATAAAATATATGTACTGTAAAAATATACAATTTGATAAAATGTACTAGATATTATTTAAAACATATTTATAATTTAGAGAATTTGACTCCTTTAAATTTCATTTAAAATGGCCGATGGTGTTATTCAAATTAAAAATACATAGAAGAAATTAAAATGTCTTCACTATTTCATAATGTCCAATCATTGGGACACAAATAACCTTCCTTTACAGAGATGACTTTTTATTAGAGGCTATGCCTCAGTAAAATTATATAAAACATTATATACTGTCCATTACATAAATGTCTTCTGGTGATAAGTCAACAATTAAAAAGACATAATTTCAATTAACATGGCTGTTTTCCATGATCTTACAGAGGTACAGCATCAAACAAAAGGTTTTCTGTGTAAAGGAAACTATATTCCTAGTGATCGGACATTATGGAAGTGTGAAGAAGATAGTTTTTTTTTTTCATGTAATTTTAATTTCATTCTTATTATTCAAACTGAACAAAGCACTTCATTCTAGAAATCCAAAGGACAATTTATTAAGCATTTCTGACTTTTCTCATTATCAAAACTCAAAATTAAAACACAATATTTTTGGCATAAGAATAAAAAGTTTATTCTTATTGCCAAAAATATTTGTCCATAAAACAGGAAAATAAATTAAATTGTCCTTTTAAAGTTTTTAGTTAAATGTTAAAGACTTGATTTAATTTTTTTTTACCATTGTAATTCAAATTATTTTATTATACAATTTTTTAAATTACATTATGTTATATTTTCTTATATAACAAAAGACTGATTTATAAAACTAATGTTTTGGTAATTTGATTTGTAACACTAAACAAAGTGTTCAGATAGTTGATCATTATTTGGCATTAATATTCTTAATACAGTAGAGTGTTGTTTATCTGAATCAATTGGGGACTGGGGTTGTTTGGATAACTTATTTTTCGGATAACCGATTATGTATGAAAAAATATATTAACCTATCCCACGTTGAAATTTTTCTCCATTGCGTGTCGCTTCTCATAGAATTTTCGTCGTAGTTAAGCCTAATGTAAACTTTTTAAAATAATAATCGTGGCTATTGTATCGTTAAAAATTATTTCTTTATTTTTTACAAACAAAATAAATATATTGAAAAATATAAAAAACCAAAAAACTATACTTTAGAACAGTGATTCTCAAACTTTTTCGATCCACCGCCCCCTTTGTTCCATAAAGTTATACCCAACTCCCCCTAACCCATTTTCTCTTGTATGAGAAAAGGATTGGAAATATTCTTAGGAAAACTTTTCTATGAATCTCACACTTTGTGCCCTTACTGTACATTGTTCTCATCATCTGGAAACCATTAAATGCAATGTTTCCTCTTATCAGCCCCAATTTTGCCTTTGGTCACCGTTCAATACCCTGCCTCTATCATAGATCTATTCATCGCGCCAGAAGGGGGCGTTATTGCTTACTTTGAGAAACGCTGAGCTAAAATAAAAGTCAATGTGTTAGAAATATTCAAGTTGTGACCTTCAATAAAAAATAAAAAATATATAAAATGTCAACATTTTATATATATTCCGTCGAATTTTTATATATAGAATTTGTCTGCCGTCGCCCCTCTATATTTCCTTAACGCCCCCCAATTCTCTTTGAGCCTTCTACTGCCCCCCTGAAAGCCTCCAGCGCCCACAAGGGGGCGTTATCGCCCACTTTGAGAAACGCTGCTTTAGAAGTTGATCTAGTATCAAAAATGTTCGATTCAGCACTACACACAGTCCTCAGAAAAACACCAGACAAAACTGCCAGTGCTGCCAGCTAAAACACACACACACCAACAAAAGAACATTGGAGTAGCCAAAGATATAGCCAAAGATTGCAGTGCCACAGCACTAGCGAAAATTTAAATTTGCCGACTGGAATGCTTTTGGTTAACCGACTTTCGGATAAACGACGCTCTACTGTATTTATTTTAAAATATTTAATGAGGAAAATAATTGTAGTAATGAAGGAAAGTAATTGAAAATTAAGATATAAATATAACTAAAGCCCAATTTTTAGAAAGATATATGTAAAATTGTAAAAAATATCATTATTAAATTTAAATTTTGAAATATTTAATATCATTAATAAGTAAACTTTTAAAAAATTGCAATAGTATTTAACTTCAAGAACTATAATTTGAACAATTCTAAATTTTCAGGACTAAATGTAAAAATAACAGAATTTAATTTTAGAATAAAGTTTTAAAATTCAGGTATATGCTAATTTTTTAAACTAATGCATAAAATAATAATATAAAGCAAAAACTAGCAATGTCAAATACATTATGTATTTTATCATTACATAAAGAATTATATCATTTAGTATATATATTATCTTTTAAAAAGTATAGAAATGTATAAATTCAGTTTTCTGGAATGATATATAAATAAGTAAGTAAAGTTTTCTGGAATGAAGATAAATAAGTATTGTTATATTTCTATTGAAAAAAATACTTGAAGATCAAAATATAGCTAATATTTGAATGCTTGAATATATATGCTTCCATCATAAGTATATTATTATTTTCAATAAACTTATTAAAAAAGAAAAATTTATAAAACACTAAAGATTAGCAATTATTAAATTACAAAAGTATATTTTATATAAACAGATAATACAGTTTTATATCTGAATATGAATTTTATATATTAAATTTATATGCTTTGTAAAATGCAAAAGAAAAATTGGTAAATTTCTTAAATTTCAAATGCTTTGAAAATTTTAAAATAATCAGTTAAGAGATTAATTTTAAAATTTTAGGATAAAAATATCACACAAACACACACACAAAATATATATAAATATATAAAAATATATTTATATACAATATATAGTATGTTTTACCTTTTCTGTCTGCCAAAAGCAAGCAGGCAGAATAATGAAGAAAGTTTTCAATTAAAATCATATTAAATATATAAAATGTAAATGCATTTGAATAATTGTATCATTTAAAAATTGTTATGCAATTTACCGTTGCTGCAATTCTTTCTTTTTCATTTCTCTTTCTTTTATAGCTGCTTCAAACTTTTCACGTCGTTCAATTCTCTGGAAAAAAAAAAATAGTACAGTGATTTAGTATATTTCATTTATTAATTTATAACTTATTGTTTTTTAAGAATTAACAATTTTTTATTATCAGAGATACTTTCTTAAGATTATAAATATGAATTTAATAATACTTTGTTTATATATTTTTATATTTTATTCAAGTAAGATATATATTTACTAGTTTCTTCTGTAATGTGGTTTTATACAATAAACACATTTTTCAACATCTTATCTTTCAAGACAAGTGTTTTATAGTCTACTTGTTTGTTATGAATCTTGAGAATTATAATCATAATTTTCAAAAGATATACATAATTTTAATTTTAACCCTCCAATAAAAATATTTTGATTGTCAGTGGCTTTATGCAATTAAATTTTATTACAAACTAGCTACATTTAATCTAAATTTAAGTGTAAAATTAAAAAAAACTAATTACATTTTGAAAGTAAACTTAACACTAATATTGAGAAATTGTAAATTCCATTTAACTTTCTTTTTAAAAAATTTCAATGATCTCTCTCTTACTTGATAGTTGATAAAAATATACAGTGGTACCTCAGGATACAAATGCCCCAGGATACGACATGAAATTCGAACATATTTTTGTTCCACGAAACGAACAAAAACTCACCCTACGACGTTACATTAGTTCGCAGCGCCATTTTTTATTCACTTCTGTTCATCAATCTCAGTCCCGTGTTTGCTTTGTCGTGGAAGGATCTCGCTCGATAAAGGAAATCTTGAGGTATTATCAGAAAGTGACTGATTTTATTGAAAAACATCCCGAAAAGATTCACACTGGCCGTATTGCTGCTCAGAGTAACGACATTTGCCTAAGTCATTTTAGAAACATTTTAAAAAGTAGGCAAAGCCAAACCTCTTTTGATACATATTTTACCAAGTGACCTCTATCTGGTGGAAGTGAAGGAAAAAAAGCAAAAAGCAGTAAATAAAAATAAAAATTATATATATATATATAAAACAACACTAATTTTTTTAAAATCTTTTCTAAGTTATTTTTAAGTTATTGTTACATTATGTTATGTAAGTTAAGTTTTAGTATCATTTCCCTTCTCCCTCTCCTCCGCCACCAGTTTACACCTCCACCGTTGTCTATCCTCAAAAGTAAAGTGCAAATAAAATTACATTTTTTTAAAATCAATTATCATTCTATTATGGTTATTTATACATTTACAACTACAAAACACATTTTTCAGTGTTTTCCTTACTATAATTATTATTATTTTTTTAATGTACTACTTACAAGGAGACCCTACAGCTTTGGGGAAATGGATTTTGATGATCTTTGGTGTAGAGATAGTACACCATGTGAGTGTACTACCTGTAAAATACTAAAGTGCAATACACAAATACAATCGAGAAAAACGAACTTAAAGTTCTGTGTGTAGCGTCTTTGTAATCCAAACGTTAATTTTGGTAGACGATCGAACCGATCAACTGATAATTATTGATAATAATAATTTAAAACAGAAAACTATTGAACAAATTAATAACATATATTACATCAAATTAAACAACAACCCATACGAAGATATAAAAAAGGATCTAACAAATATGGTCAAAAACATGTACCTTAATAATAATATAAGTGAAAACAATAAAAATTATATCCTTAATTTCAAAAACAATAGAACCCCCAAACTAAATATAAGATTAAAAACCCACAAAAAAGAAGAAAAATTCAGACCTTTAGTAGATTTTAGTACTACTAGTGTTCAGTCTTAGGGTCAGAGTCCACTTCCTAGAACAACTGTGGGTGATACTCTCACCACCTGACTTCGGTTTGCCTGTTTGTAGTGAGAGTCACCATTTTGTATTTTATTTTGACTCAGTTCTCGGTCCCGAGTACCTAAAAGTCTGGTTTTTTTATGCGTGCATGATTTGGGCACCTAATACTCTGTGCCAAATTGCAACTCCTGACATGTACTCCTTCATATCTTTAAGCTGGTAAACAGCAGGCAGTACAATTTTATAAACAAGACATAGTCTTGTCAATAAACTTCTTGTGTTCTAACAGCCACATTATTTTCTTGATCTAGCTCAGCAGATTCTTCTCTTTTCAAAATTATAGTAGTATCTGATGGCAAAAGCATATTGAAGGAAGTGCATTGTATATTATAATATTTTTCCCCTCCCACAATAAAACTATTGTTTGTATTTTTCTAATTTTTTAAAAAATATTGCTGTAATCTAAAAATATTGTTATAGAGGAAGTCGAGAGAACACTAGCACCAATTTTCCAGCCTGTATCATCTTGAACAAAATGTCGTACCCCCTATGCTTCTGCTGCCTGATGACAACTCCCAGTTGCAGAACCACCAAGAAGAAAAACAGACTTGCGGAGAACTGAAGATAATTACCCAGTTTGTTTCCATTGTGGACATCCAGGATATGTTGTACATTATTGTTGAGAATAGAGGCAATTTTTTGATGCTTATCATGCTAATAGAGAAATGCAAGCTGAATAGTAGTCCAGTCAACCTTTCACTGAAGACTATGCTCACCAAACGGGGTCTCAAAGTTTCTCACTGTATGTTGGGGAGGAGAGAGGACATTCACCGACCTGCCAATGCATTCGATCGCCATCACCATATCGATATCCTAGTCAATCTCCCAGTCGCAGGGCAGAGGAAAACTAAGCAGAGCGACCTTCCTTGGAGGTAAGGCCACTCGCAAAGAAAATCCTCCCCAGATGTTGCGGAATTATGTGGACATTAGTATAGATAATCAACCTGTGTGTGCCCTCATCAATTCTGGAGTGTCTTTCTCTGTAATCTCCAAGGCATATCATCAGCAATTGCGGAAAACCATGCTTGCCGATATAAAGGGCATCATACTGAAGGTTGCAGATGGAAATTACATACATGCAGCCAAAAAGTGTGTAGTTTGAATTAACATAAATGGCCGTACGAACCATTTGAGTTTGTAGTTTTGCAGCACTCAGTCATAATGTTATCCTCGGTTGGGATTTCATGGAAGCATCTCAAGCCGTGATAGATTGTGATCATTCTGCCCTTCTCTTGGAAGAAGAACCTCAAAAAGATGGGAAGGAGACAGAAATCCTAACTAAATCTTTCCGCTTATACACTTATGAGGCCCAAGAAATAGCTAGATTCCTTGTCAACGAAATCCTGTTGAAGCAATATCATTTACATATGATGACAATGCCCTCATGCTATAAAATCATGAGCTCTCATGTTAAGGGGCAGTTTTTCTTGTACTATGGGTGAATAAACATCCCTTTGTGTTTACTAAAGACTTGTTATTGCGGTTCACCATTCATCTACGCAACAATATACTAAATGCAAATCTTATAAAGATAAAAATTAAAAGTTTTAAATTTAAGAATTAATACTAGTATTTACATTATTTTTTGAATATATTATGAAATTACTTACCCTAGCCTTTTGTGCCAATTTTAATTCTTGTTTTTTATGACTCCTCTGATATCCTGTTATAATCCGCCTCAATCGCGTATTTAAATCAGTTGGTGATGGAAATGGTAATTTTCCAATTTCATAATCTTAAAAGAAAAATTACAGTTACTGAAACATTGAAATAATGTTTTTAATTACAAAACATACAAAATACTTTTATTAAAAATACATCCTATTCATCTTCAACTGTAGTTTTAAAACTATTTCATCATCAAATAAATATTTGAAGAATTTATAAAATTTATTTTTTTATTTCATTATATGAAATTTATTTCATGTAATTACATGAAATAAAAAAGTACGAATTTGGAAAAGTTCTTAAAAACTTATAAAATACAATAATTAATGCTTAAAATAATCTTATTGGTAAGAAATTGAAAGGTAGCACTACAATCTCCCTAATGGTTCTAAGCAACTGGCAGATTGTAGTCTAAATCCAGACCATATGATGGTTTTCACCTGACTGCAAACCAATTGCAAGTTTCCAAACTGTCCTGTTTTTTCATTTAGCTTTCTTCCACACGAAATGTAAGTATAGGAGCAATACAAGATCAATGTCATTTGGAACAATGCATCCAAATCACATCATATAAACCAGATTTCACAGCAATAGTTAGAGAAAGAAGTGCAATTTCACTCATTAATTATAAAGAATAAATTGACTTAATAAATAGATAGCAGCTTGTATATCTGTGAGACAGCAGTTTGACCAACAAATCCTCTCTCTTTCCACCAGTTTAACAGATGAGAGAATATGATCTGGATCAGCAGTATGCTTGCCAGTTCTGTATTTAGACCTTGCCACAAATTAGTGAATAGGGCTGCCCTAAAGGATCTCAAGCATAGTCAATACAGAATGTGGACATCAATAAACTCTTGCAATTTCTGCCATTTGGCAAAAGAATTTACGTATCCATAAAATAATTATTAAAAAATGTTACTTTAAAATCATGACACGGTTTATAAAAGTTATTTCTTATCTTTCTTTCCTGTTAAATAATTGTTCAACTATTTACAATTCTTGCTAGCCTTGTATTTAACAAATTTTATCAGATATGACATTAATTATCCTCATAAGAGAAATCATCCTTGGATAACCTATATAACCTATATAAATTTAAATGATAATTTGATATAATTTAAATATTGAAATGATGGAAGTATCAAAAATTCAGTTACTTCAATTAACATAATTATGATCTAATCATTTCACTTAAACATCACATTGGATCAAAATGAAAAAAAAAATTCTGAACAAAAATAGAGAGATGTAAAAACTGTACTGATTGATTCCTTGCAATTCAGCATTTAAATGTTTTACAATACAAACAATTAGTTAAACTAATGATTATTTCATAAATTTCTCATTAAAAATAATTACTTTAACCATTGAAACATCTAAAAATTTTCATATATCACTTACTTGTATCTTGAGCATTGAAGGAAGATACTTCTTCAGATCCAGAAAATTTTGATGGAAGACTGTCATTTGTAGAAACGGCAGGAGATTCGGGAAATTCTTCTTCCATTTCTTTCTCAAATTTGAAGTCATTTAAATATTTATTGGATGGTGGATCATCTAAATAATCATCCATTCTATAAAAAAAATTATTATTTTTATTTTTAATAGTCTTCAACATTTTCAATCTTAATTATAATCTAAAAAAACATTAAATTATTTTCAATTTTATTTAATTCTTACACACCAAAAAACAATACTGAAAAAAACACATTTTAATCCCTTATATTTAAAGCTTAAAATAGAGGAAATTTTCTAATTAACAAGTTTGAGGAAATCAATATTTTGAGTGTTTGATATAAGGAGAATCCTATGTATGGAGAATAACAACAAATAATCAGTTGATTTAAAATTGTATAATACATTTATAAACAAACTTTCTAATAAAGCAGGAAGAAACTAAGAATGTATGTTACTTGTTTAATTTCTTCACACTTCCATTATAAACCATTTATAATGGCACAGCAGGCTATTGTACTACACATGTTACAATGTTGCCAGAAATCAGCTAAGGTTCATGCAAACACCAAGAAGTTGCAAAGAAACCTATTTTGTTGCAAAGGAAAGCTAACCCTAAAATTTCAGCTTTTAATATCAGAAATCTGAAGATAAGGGATAAAAATTTGGAAATAAGTGTTTTTAATAGCAAAAATATTGTAACATTAATATAAAAAAAACTATTAAAAATTTTCCCCAGATGACAAGAAACTTTGGGATTTGGCAATTTGGCCTGTATCTATTTGAAACCACCTATAATTGTTGAAAATACTGATGCTTGTAACTGGAACTACAGTTCTCAGCCTCTTCTCAAATGGGTATTTTCAATACAGTTTCGCTTCAACATTGATAGTAGGAGTTTGAAATAAAGGAAATTTTACCAGAAAATTTTGAAGTTTGTTCATTATACAGCATACTAAATCCCATAAGTTTGTAATACTGCATTTTCTGGGGATTGTCAGTTGTTCACTGTAGAGAGAAGTTCACTATAGGAAGAATTTGGAGTTAGAGAATTTCCTGTATAAATGTCTAAAAATCTAGTGTAATTTTTTGAAAGTGATTTTTTAATCACAATTATATATAGTATACTGTCTATAAAATGATTTTTTTGAATTATTAACATATTAATCAAAATTCATAGAAAGTGATATTTAAATAAACATATAAGCTTAACATTTAGTAAATACATTGAATCAAAATGTTAACTATTTTAATATGCAGCAGAAAAAAATAAATAGATTAAATTTATCTTAAATTTCACTAAAATTGACAGAACACATAAGCAGTGTTAAGAGAATACTTGATTAAAAGCTTACACATTCAGTTCAGCTAGAAGAGCTGCATGATCTGGTGGACCACATCTTGCTAAGAAACACAATGAAGGATCATGTCTCATTACATTATAACGTTCATAACCTAAAAATTTCAAAAAACAAAAATGTATTAATTTAATTATAATGGAAAAATTAATTGTGTCATTAAGAAATTTTGGCAGTTTTTACCATGTTTATAAACTCCAATCAAGAGAGATTTATCAGCTTCTGGATCCCACCAGATGGCAGGTGGCTCTCCATCAGCACATGGTGAAGGTAAATGTATCTCTCTATAGATAAATTAGAAGTAAAAATAAAAAAATTAAAATAGTTATTTCTAGTGTATTTGCTCTGAATATAAATACCTAATCATCATTGAAATATGCATTATTATTGAATGTAATTATTTTACACAAATTATATTAAAAAACAACAACAAATTTAGTAGCTCAGTTATATTCATTAATAATGTATATTTCAACCATGATTAAATACAGTAGTACCTCAAAATACAAACGCTTCAGCATACGAAATTTTCAGGATACGACATGAAATTAGAACATATTTTTGCTCCACGGTACAAATAAAAACTCACCATATGACGTTACATTAGTTCGCAGCGCCACCGCCATGATCACGTGTTCTTCTGTTCATCGGTCTCAGTCCACATGTTTGCTTCATCATGGAAGGATCTCGCTTGATAAAGGAAATCTTGAGGTAATATCAGAAAGTGACCAATTTTATTGAAAAGAAACATCCTGAAAAGATTCACACTGGCCATATTGCTGCTCAGTTTAATGATATTTGCCTAAGTCATTTTAGAAACATTTTAAAAAGTAGGCAAAGCCAAACCTCTTTGGAAAGATATTTTACTAAGCGACCTCTATCCAGTGAAAGTGCTGGAGGAAGTGAAGGAAGCAGTGAAAAAGCAGTGAATAAAAATTAAAAAAATATATATGTATAAAACAACACTAATTTTTTTTATCTTTTCTAAGTTATTTTTAAGTTATTGTTACATTATGTTATGTAAGTTAAGTTTTAGTATCATTTCCCTTCTCCCTCTCCTCCACCACCAGTTTACACCTCTACCATCATCTATCCTCAAAGGTAAAGTGCAAATAAAACTACATTTTTTTTTTTAACCAATTATTATTTTATTATGGTTATTTATACATTTACAACTACAAAATGCATTTTTCAGTGTTTTCCTTACTAAAGTTATTTTTTTTCAATGTACTACTTAACTTTAATTTGAGTGTTTTTCATGTTGGAATGGATTATTTGGTTTTACATGTAATCATATGGGAAAAAATGATTCACCTTACGACATATTCATGATATGATCTCAGTTTAGGAATGGATTAATTTCGTATCCTGAGGTACAGTACTACTGTATTTAAATCCAGAGTAATTATTTATAGTGCAATATATAACTATTTTAAAATAATATAATTATATTAATATACATTTAAACAAATACAATATATAACTAGTTTTATATATTATATAAAAATCTAGAAACTTCCTCTTCCTGTTCAAATATACATTCAGTGTTGTATTTAGGTAACATTCTCATTCTTGGTTATTTGCTTTATATGGTCATTAAATTTACCAAAATCAAAGTGCCCATTCAAGTATTTGGCTAACTATTTTTTGCAAACTACATGTCACTTATAGCAATAATCTAAACTAGTCATATTACATGAACATGGCTCAGTAATTATAATGAATTTTCATTATGATGATCTGTCCAATTTATCACTATTAATATTAACACAGTTATTTAGATCACCAAAATAACTTATTCATTTTAATATCATTGAAACCACAGTGGTATCTCATATTTTGAACATTTAACTTTGAATACTTCATAATTTGAACATTAAATTCAACAGAAATTTGGTCCAGTTCAAAAGATGCTTCAAAGTTTGAACCACATGCACAGTGAAAAAATGCATTCAAAGCATAAATTCCATCTGTTGTGTACCCAAGTCATCTCTCACTTTCACTCCTGTGTTACATTCATATATTTTCAATGCTTTTTTTGCCTTATTTTTGGTGTGTTAGGTTATATATATTGTTAATCATCAACTTTTAACAATTTCTTCCTGCAATCTTTTTTTGAGTGCTCTGTACATTTTGTATCCTTTAGTTCAAAATTTCCCAAACAGAACTTTTTAAACTACATTTAATATGTTTGAAGTTTAGGAGCCTCTTCCCCATATGCATTACAAAGTTTTACTGTTTGTAGGACATTATATCCTTTTCAAAACTCAAATCATAATATGCTTGATATGCTTTTTATCTGAAGAAGTTTCAACTTGATTTTATTCAAACAAAATAAGAAGTATAAAATAAGCTTATAAACAAAGAATACAACCTCACATTAGCAATAATGTGTTAAATTTTACAACTGTTTTAATTAAATCACAGAGCTATGTTAAGCAAAGATAACAGTTAAAAATATGCAAAAATTATTTGACCCAATATAATGTTTATATATTTTCAATGGCATCTGAGAAGTGTGTGGAAGCAATATAGCCTAAATGGAAGTACTAATGATTGAAATGATAATGGAACCTGTTGTGAAGCAAGAAATGGAATACACAGTGAATCTGGTGGTCATGTTTAAGATACTGAAGTCAATAATGTGCAGCCTTTAAATGCAATTTTCATTTTATTGTATAGTATTTACATATTTTATTTATTGTTTCATGTTTTAATGTATTATTAGGACATTTAATTGTGCTATTTTTACCTTAAATTATTTAAACTTGCTGTTTTAACTTTATTGAAATAGGGTCCAATTCTGGAATGGAATTCACTTTCAATTATTTCTGATGAGAAAAATTGATTTGGACTCTGAATAGCCTTTTGAAATAAATTAAATTCAAAACATGAGGAACCACTGTATTTTGTGCAATCCAAGTTTTATTAACCAATTTTCTGATCTTGGAAGAGTTTGCCCCTCTTTTGGACAGTTTGTCTGATCACATGACAGCCAACAAGGTTACTTTTATTTCAACATTAAACTAGTAAATTTAATTTTTATTGTTTATCTGAATTTTATATTTTGTGTTAATTTTCATGATAACTTCCTTTCTTTTTAAATAAAAATATCCATAATTTATAATGTGAATTCTTCATGATAAAAGGAGTTGTTAACACAGCTAGCAAAAATTTTCTTGAAGAAATTTTTTTAAGTATATTTATGAAAGACATCTCTAAGATTTAGATAATGGTGATAAATGAGATCTGTTTTACATAGGTTATAAATGCTTTAATTTGCTCAATAGACCAAAATGGTTCCTTTATTACTTAAATATTCTTAAATTTAATATTTTATAGTAATTAAAATTTTGTCATAATATTAAGTTTGTTCAATTATTGATACTTAATTTGTTTTAATGTTAAAAATTTACTAAGTTCTTGCTTACGTTGCAGGAATTCCAGCACAAACTTGATCATGAAGATCTCCAATAACTTCATGTTTCAAGTAATAGAGAAGTCTCACTCTAAGCAATACTCTGTAAAAATGTATATTTTATAAGTATTATCTGTGATTTTATTTTTATTTATATTATATTTATCAATTTAAATAATATATACTTATTTGAATGCCTCTGTAAATGTCTCTTATAGGTTTCATCAGTCAGTAAAAAATCGGGATTGTTCTTTTCATTTCTGATCCACATACTCCATTCTTCTGACAAATTATAAAATGGTTTTATTTCTTTTTTTAATTTCCTGCCTTTTCGTCCCCTAGGCACAGGAGCCGATAAGCCTAACAAAATTTATTAGTAAATAAATTATTAAAATGAACTACTCTAAATTCACATTGACTCACTATATATCGATAACTTATGTATACCAGAATGATTTTTATGTACACGAGTTTCACCATCAGCAGTTGGAGTAATAAGATCCCAAATGAATCCTTTAATTTTTTCATCTCCTTTGTAATGTTGCAAACAATATAACAACTAAAACGAATAAAATATTTGACAAGATTATTTTGGCAAACTTTAATTTTGTTTATCATTATAATAGTAGATTTAAATCTTAATTTTATATAATTTAATGAATAAATAAATAAAGATTTGAAATGTATTACTATCTGCATAATACATGTCCATCTGTAAACTCCGAACAATTCTTCTATCATACTTAAAACATCCACAAAAACACGAAGAATGTGTTATTAATTATATGTATTGCATCATTTTTCTTTTGATAAAAAATTTTACATTTAGAGTAAAGATGTTTTGAGGAAAAGTGTGATAAATTGTAAAGTAAAAGGCCTTGTTATATGGTAATAAAGTTATAAGCAAAATTACAGGAAAAGTTAAAATGTAATATATAGTAAGATTAGATGAAATTATATCAAGAAATATATATTTTTTACATTAAAAAATTTATAAATTTTCTTGAAATAAATTAAAAACAATATTATGTTTATAATTATTTGTATTTTATAAACAATAAATAACTATCTTATATTTCTATATCAAAAATTATGTTTTGTATCAATTTTTACTAATTAAACATGTGAATGTATACAGTATTTTAAATATGTTGAGATGTAAAGATTAGAAATTAACTGTATGAAAATGAATGAAATAAACTTACAATAACTCTTGATATTTCTTCAACATCTTTTATAGTAAAAGATCTTTTGAAACAACCCATTGCTAGACATTCTTCCCATCTTCCCCATCTAAAAGAAAATTATTTTGATTTATATTTAGTAATTATATGTAAGTTTAAAAATATATAAATAATTTAATTTATATAATAATTTTAAAATACAATAACATTTAATTTTACAACAATTTTTATTAAAACATATTGGTATATGTTAGGGAAAAAATAATTATCAGGGCTGTGGAGTCGGAGCCAGAGTCGTGGAGTTTTGATGTTTTAGCTGGAGTCGGAGTCGTGAAGTTTTGGTATTTCAGCCAGAGTCAAAGTCGGATGATAAGGAAAAGTTGGAGTCGGTAGATTTTTACGTGACTCCACAGCCCTGATAATTATACTAAACTAAAGTACGTGTCAATACATCAAACTGTCTGTGAACTGGTAACACTGAGCAAGACTGTCGAAACAAGAAGAGACCTGTTTTCAGTTGCACGCCAAGTTATGGATGAGTGAACAAGTTCATGTATAGTCTTAGATTAGAATAAAGTTTAATTCTAGGTTAAAGGACTGCCTCAATGTTGTTCTAACAGTATATAACTCCATAACTTAAATGCATAGTTTTATATTCTTGAAGTCACAACTAACTTCATAAATTATCCATTTAAGAATAATATTGAATGTATAGAAAACTTCTGAAAATAATATCTTCAAAATAAATTCTCAATACTTTCATCCGTTGACTCATTCATACTAATGCAAAATATGAATAAATTACAAACAAGAGAAAGAATAAAATAAGAATTAATTAAAATTTTTTTGTTATATGAATATTGATAACATTTAATTTATTGACTCTCCAGATAAACTGACTAAGTCCTAGAGTGTTGCTAGCAACCAGGTAGAGAAACCATTCTAACACACATTTTCTGAGAATTTTTAAAATACGTGAAATTTCTAAAAATATAACTGAATATTTTGGCACATATAACAAGAATATCTTAAGCTAGTAAAATTATTATTAAATAAAACAATTTCAGCAAATTCAAAATGTGTGTAGAAGGTAATTAAGTTATAATTCATTATTTATATTAATTTAAAAATTGAACTAAAAAGTGTATCTTGAACTGATGATCAGCACTCACTATTAATGAATGCAAAGGTGTATGTAAAGATATCATTTCTAGAAAGGAAAGAAATTTTTAAAGCTAAACAGATATAAGTTAAACTGATCATTCTGTTATTATGAGAATTTGGATAAAATATAAACATTCATTCATTTTTATTATTATATTTTTTATTTCGTTAAATCTGATCAAGAGTATTTTGAGTATTTTTAAATGTTTTTTGGATTATAAAATTTATTATAGATGATATAATGAATTATGTAATTATATATTACCCAAATGTAAGTAATCCTTTTTCAACTTTAAAGCATTCTCCTCTAGACCAATTTCCAGCAGCTTCGTCAAAACCATCATCAATCTCTCTATCAAATAAACGTCTATTTCTAGACCCTCTGCCTCGAGTAGGACCTGTACGAGAACCACGTCCACGGGCACCCCTTGTACGAGTTGAAATTGATTCGTCATCATCATCACTAGATTCTAATTCAGACAAATCTAACATATGATCATCTGCTCCAAATCTTCTCGTTTGGGTGCGTCGTCTAGGTTCTTGAATTATTAAGTCATTCTAATACAAAACAATTTATAAAAATAAGTAATAATATTTTTTATACTTTATAAATAAATAAAAATATATAATAAAATTAGCCTTTTGAACTGCTGATTTCTTGTAATCAACTTTTATTTACTTGCTAAAAGTTTAATAGAGTAAAACAACAAAAGTATTGCAAATTTTTTTACCTCAATTTTTAATAAACTTTCAAAAATATGATTTATAAACAAAAAACAACAGAATGTCTTAAGTTTTGTTTTTATTCATACTTTGCACATACAAAAGTAAATAGTTAGTTATGCTACCTCTAAATTATAAAAATTATAATTTATTCAATGATGATTCAGGTCATTTTTCACCATTAATATTTTATAAATAAAGGTGCTCTTTTATTCTTCTCTGTACACTGATCCTACATGTTCATGAATAATTGGATAACTCATCTCTCATGAGCATCGAATCAAACTTTGAGTTCCCTTTTCAATGTTAAATTTGTAATTCTTTCAAAGTTTATGTATTATTGCTGTTTTAAAAATGTTTAAAAAAATCTATGGTTTTATTAAATTAATATACTGTGCAATAGTAGTGCTTTTATTTAAGCCACAAGAAAAAAATAAAGAAAACAGTAATATAACTTATGATAGACACTATATGAATGAGTGTAGTTATCTTTTAGCATTGTGCCTGCTTGAACATCCAGTCTGTGCAAGTGCTAACACAAGTTTATATTAGTATGTAAACTCCAGTTTTCCAAAAATTGAAATTATGATTGATAATATTTCTGATCACAAATGATCAAATTCCCAAACACTGAAGATATGGTGCTTGGTTTGGGTGATTCCTTCCTTTGCTAATTTGTTTACTTTTCAATTAGCTTAACTGTCTGACTAAATCAACTTTGACAAAAGGCAACACAAATCTCTTTCAGATTTGTACCTCAGAATTAATCTATAATTACTGTTAATCTTACCGTTTATAAGTTTTTAATAAAACTTATAAACAGTAAGATTAACATTACTCTTAAAAAATTATTATTTTATAAATTTATCAAGAAATCTTCTGTCTAACTTTGGATTATTTGAATTCCTTTTTAAAATCATTAAGCAATGAATCTTTTCCCCTCATATACTTAATTTTGTATTCTATTCAATTCAAAATATGCATATATGAATCCAATTTAAAAAATGTATATTGAATTTGAAACTCCTGATCAGAGTATAACTCAAATATAGAATTTTATACAGGTAATAATATGGAGCCAGAAACTTGTGTGTTTCTGGCTCCAAATGTATAAAATGTTTACTTTCAGGTAGCCAACTGTTTAAATTTTTTCATGAACATTTTTATCTTGTTTTAAGACAGCTTCAGCATCTTAACACATACAACTCCATCAAAAGTGATATAAAGTTCAAATTCAGTTAAAACAATGACTTTTATATGCCCACTATCCAAAAGTAAGCATTTTATAGAAATAATATAACTCTAAAGTATTATTTAGATCTCTCATTACGGTTTTTTTTCATAGTTGTTGAGATAAATATCTTTCTATTACATTAATAAGATGTAAAACATGCGTAACATCCATTCTCAATCAATTTTTAATGACAGCAGAGTAAACAAAATAGTAACATCCATTCCTGTAACAAGATAAAAGAAAAAGCTGTAAGCTTGATCTTGCTACTAGGCAGGTGTAGGAAGATGGCCTAAAAATCAGATTATGATCACTGCTAAACAAAAGCCATCAAGAAATCTTCTTGCAATGCCTTTTTTTTTATGATCCATGATTTTTAACCAGTTTTAAACTGTGGTCAAACCCATCTGTGCAATTTACCCAATGTAAAAAAAGTTTAAAATTTGATTTTTAACATATTTTACTCAAATATCAAATAAATAAAATTACACTGAATAAATATTTATGGATAAAATAATAATGAAAACATATTATTACCCTATTTTTAAGTTCATCCACATCAAGATTTGCTTTTTTAGCCCATTTTTCCCAGAAATTTGGATCATCAATTTCAATATCTGATCTATTATTTGAAGCAGAAAATGTTGCTTTAGCAAATGTTGAACCTTTTCCTTCACCTTCTAATGTGATAACATGAGTTCGACGTTGCAAAATATGATCAATGTCTTCCTCACAAAATTTGTCTCCAGCATTATCATCTTCCATTATAGCACCATAAGCTCCTTTTCTCAGTAGATCTTCAATTTCTTTCTTAGATAACTGTTGTGACTAAATAATTTAACATTTCAATTCATTTCAAATAGTATTGCTTAAATTATAAAACGTAATTTATAAATATCATACCACTCCACCCAGACTGTCTTTTTGAGAATTCATTGATTGAAGAACTGCTCGATCTAATCCAAGTTTTAAACTTGCTTTATCAAACATATCTCTCTCATATGTGTTACGACAAATTAATCTATAAACTTTTACAGCTTTGGACTGTCCAATCCTATGACATCTAGCTTGTGCCTATAAAAAAAAAGTATTATTTTTTAATATTTTATAACATATTTAAACCATAAGAAATTTTTCAATAATTTAAATTTTTGATATATATGTATTAACGTTGAAAAGTACCAATTACATTATTGAATGTATTATACCAATATATACATATCATAATATCAGAAATGTACTGTGTAGGTTCTAGAGAACTTATGAAACCACTAATTCAAATTTTTATGGTATCAGTGAACTCCTTGTTACAAAGTCCAATATTAACATTTACATTAATAATTTTCATTCTGCTGAAAAGAAAGAAATAAAAATTCCCTAGCTTGTGATTTAGTAGTGCACAAAATTGATCCTTGCTAATTGTATCTAAAAAGTTGAAATCAATTATTGTAAAATTAGTCACACAAATTAATAATTGTATTATTAAATATTGTAATCCAGATGTTCTGATCACTGAACAGGTCAGACTGATGAGGCGTTGCACCCTAAATGCATATCTGACAAAAAATTAGTAACAAAATGATTCTGAAACAGTAACAAACTTTGTCCTCATATGATTAGTTCCATACAGTGAACTCACAATTAGTGAATAAAGCTACTCTATTATTAAAAAGAGATAAACCACTGAAAGAAGAAATGAACCAAAGTAGATCTGAGAAATCTGATTCTTTTATGTAAATAGATTCCTAAGATTCTTTTCAATGGATAAATCAATTCCTTAGCCATTCAAGTAAATAATTTTCTGACCTCCAATTCCTCAGTCCTCTTACAAACTATATTCATGATCAGTACTTAAAAATACTATAATAATTTATTTCTGCTCATAAAAGGAATAGGTATATTTTTATATACATCCTCACCTTATATAAGTGTTATTAAAAACAAATTAAGTATATTATTCATTAAAGTTTTGTTATCAGAAAAGAAATCATCATTATGTCTTTAAAGTGTGTTTAAAATATAAATAATTTCATATAATTTTATTTAATAATATATATAGCACATTTATTTGAATTTACATTGCACTTACTTGTAAATCATTTTGAGGATTCCAATCAGAATCAAAAATAATAACAGTATCTGCAGCTGTAAGATTTATTCCCAATCCTCCTGCTCTTGTACACAGTAAAAATACAAATCTGTCAGAATCTAGTAAAGAAACATTTTTTTATTATATATTATTTAAGATTTATGTAATTTAATTTAAATATTTTAAAAACTATTTCTTATGCTATTAAAACCAAATTATGTTTAGATTACAAAATAACTTGTAATCAAAAGTATATATTATTAGAATATTGCATACTAAATTCACAGTCAAGGAATTTTTTTTATTAAAATGAAAACTGTGATTAACAAATTCAAATGTTAAAAAATTTAAAAAATAAATTAGTGGATTCTATTACACATAAATTTTCAATTATTCAATGAAATCTTATCATGCATACACACAATAGAAATTATTTTAAATGAGTATATATACCGTACAGTACATTCTTTCTATATACAGTATATCTATATAGGGGAGAAGAGAGAGGAATGGAACACCTGAATTTTCTGATCTCCTATTTATTTATTGTAATTCTTTATTTGTCTCCAAGTGAGAGTGACAGCACTTGCATTTTCTTATAAAATGGGTGATGAATTGTTTCAACAGAAAAGGCTTTAGAAAAGAAAATTACATTACAATGCTCCAGGTAAATATTAATACAATATCTGATGTAATCTAAAATTTTATGTTTAAGATAACTTTTAATGCTTAATACAAGAATTGAAAGCAATATTTTAACCCTTCCCACATCGCGTAACTTAGCGACCGCAGAGTCTCACAGAATCCATTTTTTTTTCTAAAATTGTAAAATTATTGGCTTCGCTTCAAAAATTATAATTACATCTTTGTTTTCGCAATTTTCTCTACTTTCGAACAGTGTAAAATATTTTTATATTGGCACAAATGCTTTATTTGCATCGAATTTAATGTAATTTGATACGAAAAACGCAAAAAATAAACATATCAAGTTTCAACTCGCTGTAATTTATCTCCTGTTTCACCGATTGCTATCGGGTTTGTTTGTAAATGGGGAAGAAATATTACACTTTCAAGTGAAGTGAGTAGAATTTTCTCACTACTGCGAGAAAATTTGTCATCAGACCCCGCGTTACCCCCTACCGCGAAAGTCAATAAACGTTAATTGTTTTATGACTCTATTTTCAACACTTCTCTTCTGAGTTGTAAATCGACTAATTGACAAAGTTTTTACTTTATTTTACTCATAAAAATGTTTTTTTCAATATTTAACAGATAGTTTTCTTAGATCTTTACATATTAATTTTATTTTCAATTTTTAATGTGATATAGTCGTGTGTTAGGCTTAAATCGATCACCAAATATAAAAATGGACATCGCTCAAAATATTACAGAATCCATCAAAATTTCTTGCTGATAGTTTAGATATAAATGTTTTCTGTGCATGAAATGAAGCAACCAAAAAAATACAGGGTGGACCATCAAAAATTCGGCAATTTACGACATGATGTCGAAGGCGTAAATTCTTTTATTTATAACTAAAAATATTCTCGAAATTTAATCAAAAAAATGCATTTGCATCAATACCTAAATGAAATAGTTATGCAAGAAACAAAAATTGTACAATTAGCGCAATTTGTTTTAGGGTAATTAATTTTTAAAATTTTTGTCGCTGTTATTTATCGCGTGGACAAACGCGATTTCTCGCAGAGTATAAGACTTCGCTGAGTGTAATAATAAATTCCGATATCTCGCTTTAAAATCGGGCTAGAATCGCCCATTTTCATTATTTTTGTTGCAAATGTCTGACAGTTTACGATTATTAAATGTAATTAAAATTTAAGTATTTTTAAAATTTTTAATTTTTTAGGAAAAGGGTAAAAATTTTAAAAACTTAACGTTCTATTTAATTTGAAACATTTGTTAGCTACATATATTTTCTTATCTTTCGAACAAAAGAAGTCAGAAGGTTCTAAGTCCATTAGTTCTCCCCTTACAAAAAGCAATTGAGACCCCACTGTGTTTATGACCTTGTCAGAGACTTTTAAATTTAAAAGGGGTGTGGCGTTTTTGTTTACATCTACTATCTTCACTTAGTTTTATTGCTTTGATAGTTAAAAACACGGAATAACGGCTTATGTGAATGCGTTGGTGTATTAAATTTATGCGATATAAACAAACAACCCAAATAAAAAAAGTTAACAAAATTTATTTAAATCGTTTACGTGAAACAAACTAATGATACAAAAAATATAAAATGATAAAAATCAAGTATATACAAGAAACATCGTCTATAACTACTAATACAAAAATATAAAAGGAAGAAATATTAAAATATATACATAACATGAAAAGTACTGTACAATCATTAGCAATATTTTCAACACAGGAACTGCATTGAAGAAAACTAAACAGAAATTCATTTCTCTTCACTGCAGTTTTTGCACATAGGTGTTACATGTGACAAACATAAAAATTTTTTACATTTTTTACATTTATACTTTGTATATCTATTTTTTTTCCTTCCACATTCTGCACATCTTCCTCTCTTTTTCTGTTCTTCTACAGAAGTTTCAGATGTGCTGGGTGACGGACATATCCTTTCGGCGCTTTCTCTTATATCTTTTGGAAGGCAGTGCATATGTTTTCTTCTTTCAATTTGTTCCAACATTAGTTCTATTGCTAACTGTTTTAAGAAATCTTTCCTGCTTATATCTTTTGTTGTGTTCTTATTACTGTGGTGTATAATGTGTGCATTAACACCTGCAATATTTAAAAAACAATAAAAAATTACCATTGTCCACCTTCTCGTGTTTCTTTGAACGTTATAATTTGCAGTTAATTGGTCTAACGTATCGACTCCTCCTTTTGTCAAATTATAAAAGGTAACTATTTCCGGTTTTTTACGATCACCTGTAGTATCATCAATAGTGTCGTTATGATGAAAAGAGGACAAAAGCAAGACATTCTTGTTTTTTTTTGGTACATAGGAGACTAAGGTTAAATCCTTGGAAAATCCAAATAGGCTACTACAGACTTTTCTACCTCTTACATCTGTAAATTCAAGAGGGAGTTCTCGTTTGTTTTTCCTTATTGTTCCTACCATTGTAATTCTGTCCCGTAACAAATCTGAGAATAAGCTATAACTGGTAAACCAATTATCCACTGTCAAATTCCTCCCTGATTTCGTTATAGGATTTATTAATCGTTTTACGACTTGATCTGGTGAATTCGAAATCGAATATGGGCCCTCTGGCTGTTTTCCGCAGTAGATTTCGAAATTATAAGTGTAATACATTCTTGCGTCCGCTAACACATAAATTTTAATGCCATATCTCTGAGGTTTCTTGGGCATATATTGTCGAAATCCGCATCGTCCCCTAAATCCTTCTAATTTCTCGTCTATAGTACAATATTCCGATATAGAATAATTTTTCTGGCAAGATTTTACAAATATGTCCACCATATCCCTCACTGCAGCCAACTTGTCAGTTTTAATTCGCTCTTTTCTTAAATTTTTATCGTCGAATCGTAAATTGCACAGTAAAAACTTAAATCTTTTTTCACTCATTACGATTCTAACAATTTCTAGGCCAGTTCCATCCATTGTCCACAATTCATTTGGATTGCAGCGATTTTGTTTTTTGCAACCTGCTAAGTATAAAATGCCGATAAGAGCTTTTATTTCAACTAAGTCGGTTAGATGTGCGTCTCTTTCTCTTCCGTAATTTGGTTGTACTTTTTTAATTTGTTCGTTTGTAAATTTTACTAACAATTCTAAAATATCATTTACTATAAATAAATTCCAACAATCCATAATGGATGTTGCTTTAGTGGCATCGCCTATTGGACCAGGAAGATGCGTTATTATGTCATGCTGCTTTGTTTTTCCTACTTGCGATGTTGGAAATTTATTCCAGTAGGTTTTAAAATCACGCCCTATATAAAACGTGCTCTCACCTTGTTGAGAAGTTGATTGTTCAATCTCTTCTTCTTCTTCAGTACTACTGTCTTCCTCTCTTGTTTCGCATATATCCGATTCATTTTCGGATGATGTGTCATCATATATATTCCTTTCTATATCTGTGTCTGACAGTAAAAATTGTGCATACTCCATATTGATGATAACGCTGCTCTAACCAAAGTACAAATAAAAACGAGATTCGCTGAACTTTGTACAAATACATCTGGTAATTAGACACATCTGTTTTCTTTTAAACAAAGGAAACCGCTGCTCTATATCTAGAGCGAGGGAGAAGTTATTGTCATAATTTACACTATGTCTCAAATTACTTAGCCAGGAGGGGAGTCGATTGTTATTGTAAAGCGATGTGTCAAAGTTTATCAATATATATTTCTGCTTCAAATAGTGAATATTTGACACTTTTTATATATTTTTTTCTACACTTTATGCAATAATACACTATAATAAGCGATCAGTTATTTTTTTTGCGATTACGCAACATCCGGAAGTAATAAGTTTCCCGGTTAATTTTTTAGCTGGAAGCTTTTGTTAAAAAATCTTCTTCTCTACGTAAAGTCAAATAACATGCAAACTAGTAAAAATACGCTCTAAAATATAGAATATAGCAATTTTTTAACGTTTGTTTACATTCTGACTTTGATCACGTGGATTGGTTCTTCGCGGGAAAATCCAGACCAGATGGCTCTGAAAACACTCTCATTCGTTGAAAGTTGATTCTGTCATAATATAAATTACCAATTAGAGCGTAATAGGCGTAGAAATAAAGATTTTAATGCCAATTAACAGCAAGAACATCTTCCATACACTTACTATAGGGAGGTGGAGTTTCCCGGGAATATTTATTGCTAGATAGTTTTAAAAATATATTTACATGCCTAAATATTGTCGAATTGCCTAATTTAATGTCAAAAACGTTAAATTAGTTGTTTAGAGCTAAAAAAACGATTTAAAAAGCGAATTTATTGTGATTGTTTACATTTTACTTCGAAGGTTGGAGGCGGGACTTTTCGCGGCAATTTTTCCTTTCACAAGTCTGTGATTAGTTACAGTAATGTCAACAAAGACAGAAGATACCCAATAAAACTTTAGAAGGAGTTTCCCTTTGATTGTGTTCTACCAACTGTTTGATTTACTGTAAATGGCAGAGGAGTCTAATTACCGAAATATTTATGGCCCAGGGGTGGTGACCAAACACGTATTGGCTTAAACAAAGTCAATCGACCTACAAAAGAGCGAATCGAAGCTGCGATCGCTGAAAAACTAGAATATAATACAGATGCGCACAATGGTCGCGATCAACAATAGAGATTCTCGCAATCGCGTTTTTCTGGGGAATTTTTTCCGCAGAAGGGTCGCAGGGCTTCTGTGAGACGCCGGCAGTTTTTTATATTTTTTTTCCCGAGAAAAGTTGGCGCGCAATAAGGAAATTATTTATTGCATTTTTTGCAGCTGAAAAAAATTGGAGAACTTGAATTTTTTGAAATTTTTTGAAAAATTTCGAAAAAAATGCCGCTGAAAAAACTGACGCAGGACGTCTGACAGACGTCCGGTGATCCCAGAAGGGTTTAATAGTACAATTTTGCTATATTACTTTCTTGCTATTTCCATCATATGTATAGTTATAGCAAGTATAATACAAAACCTCCCAGTACGGAGGACAGGGACATTGCATAATTAAATTATTATTAGGGAGGAATGGGACAGTGTCCCACTCCCTAATAACAATTTTCTTTTGTGTGTTAAATTTTATTTTGTGTGTTAAGTCTTTGTTTTTATTTTCAGGAAAAATGCAACATAAATGGAAGAAGAAAGATCCAACAAAATCAACACCAGTTAACAGTATGATTCTTCAAGCAGTGAACATGGTGTGTGACGAGGGAAAAAGTATAAGGAAAGTTGCAAAAGCCATGAATTTACCAAAATCAGCACTAGCAAAACATGTAAAAGAATTTAATAGCATTTCAGACAAGGAGTCTGTAGTATTCTAGTCTAACCTGATTTGTGGAATGGTTTTCTCTGTGGAGGAAAAAGCAAAGTTAAGAAATTACTTGCTTAGTACAAGTAAAATGCACTATGGCCTGACAACAGTGCAGGTAAGAAATTTGACATATGAGTTTGCTGCTATCTTGAATAAAACATCTTAGTGCTTGGAATCTCAATAAAACTGCAGGATGTGACTGGTTCAAGGGGTTTATGGGATATCATTGCACAGCTTTCATTGTAATCACTTGAATCCACTAGCTTAGAAAGAACTACTAGCTTCAATAAAAAGAATATTGATGACTTCTTGGACAAACTGAAATCTATTTATGAAAAATATATTAATTTATCTACATACAATGTCCAATAAATATTTGCAGTGATTGTTGGTTCATTATCTATGTTCTCAGTTAAATGTTGATTCACAGTATTCTGAATAAATTGTTTATTTATAATCATGTAGTAAAATTTTTTTAATATCTCAAATCAAGCATTTCAAGAAAATATTGTTGTAAAATACTATAAGATACTTTAAAGCAAAACCTTGTACTGATATTATGACTATCTCAGTAAAACTAACATTGTACAGACACACACATCAGTAATAACTATTTATATTTGCTAAATAAGTATTTTAATTCAAATTTTATGTGAATTTGTTATCCTTTTATGAACTGACCCATTCTCTCATTTACTGTCCCACTCCTGCCTTTTATTTGGGAGTGGGATACTTGTTATAGCATACAAAACTTATAATTTTTCTACCAAATGTTAGCATTGAAACTTCCAATACTTTTCAGAAGATACAGATGGTTCAAACTAACAAGCTAAAAAAGAAATATTCAAGAGTTTTTTTCTTTGCTTATGTTTTTGACATATTTTTCCCAAAAGTGTCCCATTCCTCCCACATATGTTGCAATAAATAATACAGCCAACTTGCACTAATACGAATTGCTAAGGAAACAGCAGTTAGTTCGCTTTATTGAAAATTTGTATTAACAATTTTCAGGGTCAAGGTTGTATAATTTAGGAAGTTAAGGTTCAACAAGCAATCAAAATCTCTAAATTATATTTTGAATTTTTACTGAATAAGGGCAAATAAAATAAAATTTATTTAAAAAACAAATTAATCTTCTAAATGCTTTTCCAATCAAATAAAATGAGGAGGAGACTGTGTTCGATGTTTAAGTATGGAGCTGTATATCAGAGTGGTTAAACAAAAAGCCAAAAAATAATGATGATATTTTTCTGTTGAGGATCATTTGAAAAAGTAGAAAATACACATATATTTTTTCCAATTGGAAATGCCATCTTTAGTTATTCATCTGTCACTTTCAAACTGCAGATAGCAGAATATGGTGTCTACTGCATCTGTTGCATCCTTGAAAGAAGGATTAAATGGCTAAACATTACTGTTAATCTCACCTTCATTTATGAAGTCATCTATTTCATTGAGCAATATCCTGACACTATTCAGCAGAGTATAATTTTTAGTACCAAGAGAACAAAGGAAAAGCTAAATTTGGCATTACTATATGAACTCCTCAATACGCAAACTAGTTTATATGAAACCATAGACCACATTTATTTAAAGTGATGGGCATCCTTAAACTTTAACCCCTATTTTCTGAGTGAGGTAGCATGGTCCACTAAAACCAGATGTTTGAATTGCTTTACAATTGGAGGTGTTTGGTTACTAGGAGAAGAAAACCTATTCTACTCAAAATAGAACATTTATTAAAGTACCACTTTTTAATGTTCACTTCGAAATGTATGAAAAACAACCATTATTGGAAGTAGGGTTATTTTCTTGGAAGTTGTGAAATTTTACCAGTTTGGTTTAATGAGTTCTGATAAAATTTTTGTTTGCTTTATTGGGTGATAATTAATGTTGTGACAATGAAGTTTTGCCAGGGCAACTTCAAAGTTTGTTTCATTGCAAGAATTTTTTATTGGTTTTTTTTAACAGATGAGTTGACTGAATATGTAAATAATTTTCATTTATTTATTATGGCATCTGCCTAGATATAATAATAATAGCATGAATAGAAAGTATGAAATTCTAATTTGTTGATATTTGATACACATCAATGCTATATCACTAATCTTGTCACAAAGTATGGGAAGTGAAACCATGCATTAGACATACACATGGCAAATTATTCAAACAAAAATGAGAAGATATGTCCAAAATACAAATGTACATTTCCTATTCTGTCCCTATTTCCCACAATTTTCTACTTATTTACATGATTAGTGATGCAATATTGATGGGAATCAAATATCAACAAATTAGTCTTTCATGCTTTCTATTCAGACCAATAAATGAGATAAAAAAAACCCTGTTCTAATGACTAAAGTTACTAAAATGTAAAAAAATATAAAAAAGGGTTATAAAAGATTTATATATATGGTATCATTTTTTAACTTATTAATAACTTTTAATCCAAAATGACTTTGGCTGTCAGTTATAACTGTACTTTCATTTAACCAAGATAGTAATAGCCTACATTATCTCAGATAATCAGGTTTCTACTATATTTAGAAAAATATTTAAATTCATAAACTGTTAATAAAAATTTATCATACCTGGTTTACAAAATCGATCTATTGCTGCTTGTCTGAGATTTCCACGAACTCGGCCATCAATTCTCTCATAAGGATATCTTATTTCATTAGAGAAAAAAACACAAAAAATTAGTTATTGAAATTACTTTAACAATTAATACAGATATATACAATGTCATATAATATTCAGATGGAGGAAGTTAAGATGTAAAAAGTACAAACATTTTTGTAATTAAATGGTGCCAAATCTTTCAAATGTCACTGTAAAATGAAATAATATCCTATTTTAAAATGCAACAAAAATTAAAAAGGCTCTGTGCTACTTTGTAATTTTAAGTCCTGTACACCAAATGTATTTACTTATATGATATAAATAATTACATTGTACTGTTTACCATTTGTTATTTTTCTTTTGTTTTTGTTGAAATAATTTCACTATTGACATCCAACTTCTAAAATTAGCATTTTCCAACCTTTTTTGACTTACATACCCCATGGCAGCCCATTTTCCTAAGTTTTATTTTTCATTTCTTATTTTTGCAAAGTTTTATTGTGTGCGTTCCTCAATCAGTGCTGTTCCTTGGTCAATTATATTTTATACAGTGCTGTACAATTACATGTAAAAAAGTTAAAAAAAAAAAATCTAAAAGCATTGAAAAAAGACACAGATAAATATAATTATATTTTTTTGTGCACCCTAAACCATTAAGCATGTACCCGATTGGAAATCGCTGCTATATATCTATAGATGATTATTAGTAGTGTTAGTATCTGTTTTAATAATTAATTTGGTATAAACATTAATTTATGATCTTTGACTCAAATAATTATAAATCAATTTAAAATGTTTAAATCATTAATCTAAATTTAATCAGAGAAAAATTTCTCAATTTTCTTGCCCAAATTTTATTCTCTTAGTATTTGGTAAAAGTAAAGTAAATTCAAAAACAAAAAATTTTTCAATTTTTAAACAAGCAATATTAAAAATTAACACCTGAAAAAGTAAAAATATTCTATTATCAGAATATGAAATTTTTTCAATACATACGATACAAGTTTTATACGACACAATACAAGTTTTATATATCAAAGTAAATTTTGATATTAAAAGAAATACAGTAATTCCAACATTTTAAAATCAGATAGAAATAAGGAAAAAAAAAAAATTCAAATATTTACTAACCTTCTATGTACTAAGTAATCTTCCAATATATCCAAACATCGAACCATTTGTGAAAATACGAGTACACGATGTCCACTGGCTCGAAGTCGTGGCAACAATTTATCAATTAAAACTAATTTACCAGAGGCCTGAATCATAGCATTTAAGGCAAGTTCTGCACAATCTTCATGCTGGGATTTATAATCATGCATTATTTGTTCCTCTGCTCCTAAAAATAAAATATTTATAGCATTAATATAAAATATAAACATCTTTACAGAAATATCTAATAAAAATTATTTCAGATTTTTATAGATTCCTTATGTTGTCGTTTAAATTACTTAAGATGCAAAATGTGTAACTCTTAGAAATAAGAGTTACACATTTTGCATCAAAACATGTCAGCTAATAGATATGCTTATCAAATGAATTATCATTTCTTAACTGTTTTTATACTTCTGAACAAAGAGTTGGTCTATTCATAATTAATCTCTTCTATAGTTTTATATTTTGAATTTTGTCTTCAATAACCCAAAAAATTAGGTCAAAGATTAATTAATCATTGTTGGATTTTATATTGTTCAATTAAATGCACATACTTTCCTATTTTTTATTTTGCATTTCTATTTAAATTTTTGAATTCCAAAAAGATCTTTAATACCTTTTATACAAACACACAATGCATATACATATTTATATGATATTCATATAAATGGATTTTGATACTGGTGATTTGCTTAAGATTTTATTTTAATAAAAATAAAATAGAATCTCCTTATTATAATCACTTTGGGTTACACTATACTGATAACATTGAGCAAGGTAAAAGTAAGATTACAATTAGTCAACAAAATTAGAATTTTCACTGACATTAAAAGAACATGCCTAAGATTTATTAATTATTATATAATACTACTTAGTTAATAAAAAGGCATAGCTGCAGAAAAAATGTTAATACAGTTATGTACTGTTAATGTATGTATTTGAATTTAAGAATTTCTAGTTATGAGATATTGATATTGCTTAGTATGGCTGCTATTTATAATTTGATACATGTGCTGTTATTTATACTTCAAGACTTTTACTTAGTGTATGTGGTATAATAGCCACAATAAGTACTCTATCCATATTCTACACACACTTTATTTTATAGGAAATTTCTGCAAGTTTTCTAATTTTTTCAGTGTATACACTGTATTTTGTATGTTGTGGTTATTTGAAACAACTATGTCTATGATATATGCTATTTGTTTTGTTTATCAATGAATATGATGGATTGTTTTGTGTGCAAATATGGCACAGTCAAAAGTACATTATGTGTGTGTTATTTTCTACAATCTGATAGGTGTGTTTATAGTATGGTTCTCAGATGTTTAATAGTTTGCATTTGTTTGCAAACTATTTTGTAATGTTGATATAAGTACTCTTTATATGCTAAAAATTTGCAACCTGGGTGATATCTCATATATACAGTTTTGTAGATGTGTACATGTGGCATTCCTAGAAGTACTGTTTGTAGTCACTTGTATTTATGACATGATCTTGGAAGGATTTGTGATTGTTATACATCTCTTTAATTAAAGAGGAATCTATGCAGTTCTGTTAAATGGATCCTGGCTGAGAGCATTATGGTCTTAACTGTGAAGCATCTTCTGAACCCAAGACCAACTGATAGTGTCTGTATTTGTATACTATGTTGCATCAGGTCAGTGTAGTATAAGAGTAATGGTGTACAATATTTGACTGTAAGAGTTACCACTTTACATAATTTTGATGATTGTTTTTTGTTGAAAAATTTCATACTGTATTTATTTCTAATGAAGATTTAGTGTATCTGTGAATCTTGTAATCAGTCTTTACAAGAAAAAGTCTGCCTTTCTACAGAAGACTTAAAATGGTGTTTGCAATGTTTTGTTTATATTGTTTGTTTTCCTTTGGAACTGTTCTAGTTTTGTGTGTACAATGTATAACTTCAAATGACAGTACTGAGACAACATAAAGATGTGTTGACAACTTTACATGTGTGTTTTGCATTTAGCAGTGTGTTCCATGAGTTTGGCCTGTTAGAATCCTAAATATTTGTAGACATAATACATATAATAATAAAAACATCTTACCATTTATTAAATAAGGATGAATGCAGCATTTTCTAAGTTCCATCATAGTATTCATAAGATTAGGTATATTAGAACCACATCCACCTTTACTAAGAAATGTGAAATTTCTTTCTAGTATTGCTCGATAATATTTTTTCTGGATATTTGTTAATTCAACCTAAAAATAAAAATTAACAAAACATGTAAAACTGAAACTCATTAGTAGACCAATCAGAGAAACAAGATATCACCCAATTTAAAAAAATAAATGAATAGAGACTACAGTTGTCCATTATGTGTATTTATAATTTATAAGAAAACTAAAAATTTACATATTAGAAGTAAAATTTCACATAAACAAAAAACAAGCTGAATAAAAACAAATTTGTATAATATTTACTATCAAACAAAAATATCAACTAAATTCAAATCATACTGCAACTGTCACAATGCACTTTAATAAATTATCAATAGATATTTCTAGCAATGTAACTGATGAACTAACTAAAATTTTTATTTACTAAAAATATCAATCATTCAAAGCATACATTTTACTGCAAATTTGTCATTGTACACTTCTTATAATAAAATATATAATAATAAGAATGTTACTTCACTTTTATCACAACACTCGCAAAACATTTAGCACTTACAATTTGATAAAATAAATTAAATGAAAAATGGCAATGCAGTTCTTTAATAAAATTTCAGCAATTCAAAATTAAAAGATAATATTGTTAATGATAAAAATTTACCTCTACTATAGTTTCCTCTTTAGGAGCTAAACTTTTCTCAACATCTTCTTTCAACCGACGAAGCATCATAGGTTTTAATAACTAATAAAGAAATATATGACTATGAAATATAAAAAATCTAAAATAATAAAAAATTTAATTTTCTGGAGAAATATTTGATATATGATTAATACTGAAAATGAACACACACAAATAATATAATGTAGTTACTTAGTCAATATTTTAAATAAATATACAAATATAAATAACACTGAAAGACAAACAGAGAAAAGTTTTAGACTCACAGCTTTGAGTTTTTCTACTTGTCCTTCGGTTTTTAATTCACCAAATTCTTCCAAAAAGGCTTCTGTAGATACAAATCTATTAGGTTCAAGAAAATTTAACAAGCTGAACAGTTCTTCAACATTATTTTGTAATGGTGTTCCAGTTAAGAGTACACGATGTTCCTAAAAAATCATTATTTTATTATAATTATAAGTAATAATACAATAATATAATGATTGTGTTAGTGGCATTTATCAGTATTCTTTTGAAATAATTTAAATTTTTGTAGTTAATCCAGTTAGTGTTCCTACTGCATTCCAAAACTTAAAAAGTAGAACTTTCTAAGGAAAATCAGGATAAGTATGACAAATTAAATATAACAAAAATCATCGTTTAGAGAAAGAACGTTGATAAAATATCAGGACAAAAGCAGTCAACAATATATTTATATGATAAAATATCTTCTCATTAACAAGGAAAGAAAAGATAAGAGTTGATTTATTATATACTTCAATTTTACTTATTTTTTTAATATGAAACTTTCCTACCAAATAGACTGTTGTTCACTAGTTACTAGAATAATAATCCTGGATAGGTTAAAACCTTCTTTTTTCATAAACATTTACAATTACTGAATATGTAATAATTAAAAAAAAAAAAATACAAACTATCATGAAAAATGTTAATTGCAATATCAATTTAAAAGCTTTATAACATATTACAGTGAAAAGCAAGCAATCAATTTTTAAAGCTATATAAAGCATCATATCTTTAAATAATTGTATAATCCAACACTGTTTTGTTTTTTCTATTTGTTTTTGTTCTGTGCTTTTTTTAAAATTTGAAATTGATAAAAATGATGATTAATGTATTACTGCTTTTTTTATTTATCCCACATCCTTTCTGAAACCTAAAAATAAATTTTGTTTAACCTGCCCTACGTTGACCCTGAATATTTCCGTGTTTACATTGCAACGTTTTTGATACTAGATGTTGCTTTGCATCACAATTTTTATATTAAAATGAACTTTTAAAATGAAAATTTTTTCATTTTTATATTATTCAATATATATATTTTGTTTGTGAAACATAAAAAAATAATTTTTTATGATACAGTAAACACGATTATTATTAAAAAAAAAATTAGTCTTAACATTGACAAAAATTCAACATGGCATCACAGGCAACAAATAAAAATTTCAACATTGAATAGGTTAAGTATGCTAATATTGTCAGTTCAAATGTTTTAGATTGATTTCTCAATATGCAGGATACTACCAATCCCCAAATTTTATACAATTTATTTAAAAAGAAAAATTAGTATTGGTTCAAGTTGAAAACATTGTTTGAAATTACTGTATAGAAAAATAACTGTAAATTTCCTCAAAGAAGCAAAGCTGTGTTTTTTGAAAATGAAAAACTAACTACAACTTACTCTGTTTAAGTACATTGAGGGTTGGTAGCTTTTTGCATAACTAGGTGCAATGTTCTTGTATCATCACTTGGTGACAAAAAGTAGAACAATTACTTAAAAAGCAGGATACTTTTAATCTTTTTTAATATGAAAATAGTATATAGTCTATGTTTATCTGGAAGGAATAAGCTTTCCAATAGTGAAAGAATTTTAAAAATTGGTTCAGTAGATTCCAGAATTACTTCCAGCAAACAAACAATTATGAAAGTAGGAAAAGTAAGATATGAAATCTGTCAGCTACATTGTCTTTGTTTTTTTATTAACAATTAAATATATCTAAAAGTTAAAACATTACAAATCTTTTCCAATTAATGTGTAACTTAACAGAAAAACTATTTATGCTGTATACAATAATAATAAATTAAATAATGCACAAGTATGATTTATCCATGCTTTCAAACCAATTTAAAATGATATGTTATATTGTCTATATAATAAATATTCAATAAAAATAAATCTTCTAATACGACATATTCACTATAATGTTCAAACTTTTTCAGAATTAATATAAGAAAAAGATCCATATAAAATTATTTTCATAGTTTAGCAGAGTATATTCTGTACTTCACAGAATACATTCAGCTATACTATATTTATTTTAACAGATGTTAAACTGAAATGACAATAAATCATTTTAAATTAATAAATAATAATAGCATTTATAAGTAAAAATAACTGAAATAAAAAAATTTCATTAAAAATGCTCAATAATAAAATATATTAATAATTTTATTTACCGTATTTAATAATCTTAAGCCTTCTAACAGTTTACAATTTCTATTCTTCAAGCGATGTGCTTCATCAATAATAACACAACGCCAAGGTATCTCTCTCAACTCTAAACAGTCACTAAGTACAATTTCAAATGTTGTTATCATTACTTGAAACTTATATACTTCCAATATTCTCTCCCCCTACAAAACAAAAATTTGACTTAAAAAACTTTTAACTCACTAATTTTACACTTTATTTTAAAATTTTTTTAACATTTCAGTAATATATTCTATGAAGTTTAACATTTTACCACTTTCAATTCAAGATATTTCAAATTGTTATACACTGAGTGGCCAAAAAAGTAGACACACCCTCTAATAACGAGTTGGTCCACCTTTAGCTCTGATCACAGCCGATATTCTTCTTAGTATGGACTCAAGTTGCTGATATCATTGCTGAGGAATGTTGGCCCATGCTAACATAATGGCAGCTCTAAGTTAGATCAGATTGGATGGTGGCGTTTCCAAGCTTTGAAGTGATCTTTTGACTTCGTCCCACAAATGCTCCATAGAATTGAGGTCGGGACCGAGCTGGCCATGAAAGCAGGTTAAACTATGATTGATGTTCCTCAAACGAATTTGAGACCAATTGAGCATGGTGACAAGGTGCATTGCCCTGCTGAAAGTGACCATCTCCATCGGAACATTACAGCCATAAACAAGTGTACGTGATTGGCAATGATGCTGAGGTAAGCTGTTCTATTCAGAGATGTGTCCATAAATATCAAGGGACCTAATGTACTCCAGGAAAACATTCCCCATACCATAATTCCACCGCAACCAGCCTGAAGAATTGTCATTTGGCAGGAGGGGGTCCATGAATTTGTGCTGTTTGTGCCATATTCTGATCCTGCAATCTGCATGATGAAGCAGAAAATGAGACTCATTGGACCAAGCTATTTTTCCGGTCCTAAAGTGTCCAATTTTGTCATTCCTGGGCCAACAACAGGTGCCTTTTCCTATTTTTCTGTGATACCAAAGACACTCTTGATGGTCTCCTGCTGCTAAAGCCCATTCTTTGTAGTGTGTTTTGTTGTGCATTGGATATGCTTTGTGATGCACCTGCATTGAATTCAACTGTAATTTGTTGTGTTGTTGCCCTTCTGTTGCTGCAGACTATGCATGCTAATTGTCTTTCATCTCTTGTTCACCAGTCTTTTTCAACTGGAATTGTCCTTATCGCTTTAAGTTTTTTTCTCAACTGCCACTATCTGAACACTTGAGATACTGTTGGACAAGAAAATCCTAAAAGAATCATTGTTTCAGAGATACTGAAACCAGCTCTTCTTGCATCGATGATCATCCCTCATTCAAAGTCACTTAAATCTTTTGTCTTATCCATTTTGATATTAACTTCTATGATAACTATGTCGTCTGAAGCTGAGCATACCTTATATAAGCAACTCTGCATTGTTACATCACTACATCACTGTTGGACTGATTTACTTTCAAATAAGAGGTGTCTCTAATTTTTTGGCCACTCAGTATATATATATATATATAGCACTGAAATCAACAGAAATAGCTCATTCTAGTTTTCTATAAACATAGCATAATAAACTTCCTTCATAAATAGCAGTTTACAATTCTTCCAATAGACAAAAATGCAAAATAAGATGAATCATTATCAGCTGTTTTACAATACAACTTTTTATTAGTATTTGCTATACTGATATTTTAATCATTAAATTAAATATAAATTGTAGAAAATTCCAGAAATAACGTTCAAAATTTTCTTTTGAACTTGCAGAAATATTAAAGTAATAACACTTAATATTTAGAGAAAATATTTCAAAGATACATATTATACAGTAATACCTCGACTTACACAAACCCGGAGTTACGCAATTTTCAAATCTCGTCGATTCATCTTTTGTTTCAGTGCCACGCAACTCTTGGTTACTTACTCCCCCCACACTATTGTTCAGCTTACATGTTTGGAAGTATCACGCATACAATTTATTTTGTGTTATTTATTTCTGTGTTTGTTATATCTACGAAGACTTGAGAGACTATGTGGTGATTTCTTGTAACCATGAATGAATCAAAAGAAGAGATAAGATTAATAAGAACATTTATTAGCTTACATACATCCAACTTGGATTTTACACAAATTGCGAAATTACACCCTGACTTACATGGTTATAGCTCGGTCCCACCTATCACGTAAGTTCGGGGTATTACTGTATATGCTTATTTATAATCAAACCTGAAACTCTATTGTATTAATATATAGAAATGCAAGATATAATTAATAAGTTACAAAGTTTAAAATAACATTACCTTTTCATTTTTATAATACATTTCATATTCTTGAATCATATTACGACTTGCAGAGCTGAAATAATACATTATATACTTAATTTCAACATTTCAACAAAATTATTTTTTATTATATTTTACAATAAATTTAATTTTAATAACATCATTAAATTTCAACAATGTATTCAGCATGAAAAATATAATTTAATTCACATTATACAGTGCACTCTTTATTTGTTCTATAAAATATTCCAACCAAAAAAAAATTATAGATAAATTTTAAAAATATTTATTAAATTAATATGTCTACAAACTTTAAAAACAAAATTATGCACTGAATATAAAATAAAAAATTTCAAAAATATATATTTATTTTCTAACTTCTTTTTCTTTACACATTATTACACTGTTAATATAAACTTTTCACGAATCCAAACAACCCCATATAATAATTAGCCTGAATTATCAAGAGTGCACTACTGTCACAATTTCTTGTGGAAGTTCTTGAGAATGGATGCTTCTCTCCATTAAATGTTACTTTTTCCAACAGGATAATGCACCCATGCATGTATCTCATGCAACATACATGCCAGTGGTCTACAAAGAATGGTGCTATCCTTCTGAAATAGCCAGAAGTCGGATTCAATTCACTGAAAATCTATGGAGTTATCTAGTCTGCAATGTATACAAGAATGACATTCAGTATCAAAACAATGATGATCTGTGGCAAATAATACAAAGTAAAAATGGCATGGGAATCCATATCAAAAGATCTTTTATTGAGCTTGACAGATTCAATGCCAAAGTGAACCTTTGATGTTATCCTAAACAAAGGTAGTTTTACTTCTTATTAAAATATTTCTGAGAAAAAAGTGTTTGTATTGCTTTTCTTTATTTTACCAACTGTACTGAATTTATATTTTTTGACTGTAAAGGTAAATGGAATTACTTGTGCTAATTATGTCTTATGGTTAACAAAAAAAGTGCATTAATAAAAATGTTTATTTTTAAGTTGTATTCAAAATACACATGCTGTTATAAAATAACATTTTGGATTCTAAAACTATATTTTGCATTCAGTTTATAATTTTGATTGCACTGTAGATATGAAATTATTTAATCTACAACATATTAAATAACAAAACATTAGCATAAAAAGATATTCTAATGCAATACTTAAAATTTTAAAATATGGATATCTGTAAAATATAAAAATGTACTAACCTTCCATGATATGTAATTGCATTTAAATCAGTCCAGGTCTCAAACTCTCTCTGCCAGTTCCCAATGGTAGAAAGTGGTGCTATTACTAGAAATGGACTAGTAATTCCATAATCTGATACTTCATTCAAGAATGCAATAGACTGGATTGTTTTTCCCAAACCCATTTCATCAGCTAATATACAATTTTGCCTGAAATAATAATAATAAAATTTGTTATTTCTTTTTATTGATATTGCAGTTAAAAATTTGTTAATTAAAATTTTATATGATTCAGATGTTTCAGATTACATCCATTATAAACTTAAAATTGTATTTTAAGTAAATTTTTTGCATTTAAATTTTTAATTTAACCATTGCAAAGTGAGCTTTACAGTGTACCACTTTCAAAGTAGTTCAATTCAATGTAGTCTATACTCTGCATATTTTGAAGATGTAGCCATTTTAAAACTTTCAATAAAATTTGATTTAACATAATTTTTGTTTCATTTATGAACTCCTAGGAAGGCATTACTGCATGAATTGTTTTGATCATCTAAAATTATTTAGTACTTCAGTGATAATTTCAACCAAGTCAGTAATATATATAAATTACATTGTAAAACTTTAAAAAAAATAAAATAAAAATTACCTAAATTTTATTTATTATTTATACATATCATTATATATTTCTTGCAATCTTAATCTCAATACAATCTAAATTTCTATTACTAATGGGAAATTATTGCTTTATTTTAAAAAGTCATAATACTGATTTATTAATGCTTGAGTGTAATTGATTGTTTTAGTTATTAATAATCAATATAATAAATTTTTATTTATTATATTGATTATTAATAACTAAAAATGAATTATCATCTGATTAAGTATTATTGATACCAGTTTAACATTAACTGAAAGTTTTAACACTTGTTCATAAAAATTCAAATCTGACAATTAAGGTGATTTTTTTTTATCCTCTTTTTGTTAGTAATAATAATTATCTTCATTGTTCAGACTTCAAATATTAAAATAATATTTTATTTTGACTGATCTGGATAAAACAACGAGTTTTAATATCTAAACAACTTAAATTATTAATAGAGTCAACAAACTATACTTAATTGTTTAACTTGTGACCTAGAAACCTATCACATCTATTGACTTTTCTAGATATAAATTAAGTTGCCTACAAAATAAATAAAACAATTTTAAATCTATTGTTATCTAAACCCTTTTTTGATGCAATAAATTATTTTTTCAGCTACTTTTATTAGGCATTTTAAGTACAGTACAGAACATTAACATATAGAATTCCTTTGGAATCAATTGATCTATTATTACATAGTACTATTACATTAATACAGTTATAATAAAATAAACTAATAAACACAAACAAACATATTGAAAATATCTATAATAATAATAATAATAATAATAAAGACGTTATTGAATCCATGGAAGAAGACGTTATTGAATCCATGGAAGAGGGCGAGTTCTACAAGTACTTAGGATTCCAACAGGCCAAACTAACAGAACATACACAAATAAAGCAACGATTAATTAAAGAATACCAAAGTAGGTTAAACGCTATACTTAGAACACAGTTAAATGCAAAACACACAGTTAAAGCAATAAACACATATGTCATCCCAGTACTCACATACTCTTTTGGAGTTATACATTGGACTCACACAGATCTCGAGCAACTCCAAA